>NC_045428.1:597447533-597510144 GCF_902635505.1 Sarcophilus harrisii
ACCCTGGGCAAGTCACTTAAACCCAATTGCCTCACCAAAAGAGAAAAGAAAAGAGGAAAGAGAGAGAGAGAGAGAGAGAGAGAGAGAGAGAGAAAATTGATAGGTTTATATCTTCTCCAAATCAAAGGGAAATAATTGAATTATCATGTCATTGATTGGAATCTTAAGTTCCAAAGGAAGTTTTTAGTTAAAAGATGATGGACTCCGCCTTTGTTCCTGGAAACTCCCATTAATAAATAAGGGAAGGAGATAAAATTTTAATCAAGTCCTAATGAATTTGCTGTCATAAGTCCAGACAGTTTTGTGAATCCCAACTCAATAAAGTAAGGCTTTTCCTAAAGGTTAGGGGATTGGGGCCAGAAAGTTCTTTTATAAAAGGGAAATAACATTGGTTTGATATCATAACTTGGATGTCAAATTGGGTTTCAGGGGTTTGTCAAGGAAAGAACTGAACAAACTATTCAACCCCACCAAGTTCCATAAAAGGCCTTTGGCAAAAAAAGGCCTGAACAAAATCTAAAGATAGAGACAATCCATGCTACTTTAGCTTGTCTCAGGGTAGAACTTTTGGTATCCAGGGGTTACGTTAATTCCTGCTCTCTCTAACAACAACCCCCCCATTTCCATTTAGACACCTACCCTAGGAGGAAAGGACGTAAAGTTTTTTTGAGGTCTTACCCTACTTTGGTTCCAACCCACATCAACTAAACAAAATCAAGGCAACCCTTTTCCAGGGGAGATTTTGAGTTAGATGGAAAGAAAACTGGTCCTGAGCAGTGGGGAGAAATGATGAAACATTTATGGCCCAACCTGGATGGGTCAATTAAATTCAGTAAAATTTTAAATTATTTTTTCCCCTCCTGTTATATGTAGCATATCATTTTGTCCTTTATTCCTTAAATCCATGACATCGGAAGTGGTCCATGATATCTGGGTGAATTTGGTTTAAAGTGGGAGGGAGGGGACATTATTAACATGGATGAATTTCATTTAACTAAAAATACATAGGGGCCATTTGAATTAAATATTGAGAGAATCATGGGATGTTTTAAACTGAAGACGGCCAAAAAATGTTAATTTAGAGAGCTTTTTGAAACTTAATCTCTTTCCTTTTTTTCTGTTTATGATTTGTTTGTTTTTGTGTAATTATATTAATCCCTGGCCATTGTAACTGAGGATCACATTCAAAGTTTTTCTGCCTTTAGTTGCTAGTGAACACAAAAGGTATCAAGACTATTTCTTTTTATTTTATTTTTCTTTATTTCAGCTAGTTTTAACAATCAGCAACTTATTTGTTTGTTGTGGATTGACAATTTTAAAGGGTTCTTATTTATACTCTACCATCCAAATCAAAGGATGGAAAGAATGAGAACTCTGAGATGAATGACTCAACTGTTTCATGAAATAATTGTATCTTTCTTCCTGATTCTGGGTTGTGTTTTGCGTCCGTGCGGTGTTTTGGGTTGTGTGTCTTGTGTGTAGATGAAAGACGCAAAAACATTGGAAATGAAGGGTAGAGACAAAACAACACACAGAACACAGACATAGAGAAAACAGAAAGAGACAAAATAAAGATAGGCGAAACCAACAGAGAGAAACAGGTAGACGAATGTGCCTTTTCCTCTTCTCTAGAAATTTATGATATTAAAAACTATCATGACTATTTTCCAAGTTTTTTGTTAAATGTGAATTGCAAATTATGATACTGTGTTTGCATTGTTTCCTAACCTGGAAATATCTTAGTGTATTGTTTTATATTTTTACCTTCCTTGGGCAAACCCATACTACCAAAGTTGTTCCGTTCTTCTTTCTCTCTCTCTCTCTCTCTCTCTCTCTCTCTCTCTCTCTCTTTCTCTTTCCTCTCTCTCTCTCCCTTTCTCCCTTTCCCTCTCTTTCTCCCCTTTCTTTCCCTTTCTTTCCTTCCTCTTTCCCCATCTCTGTTTTTTAATTTTTTATTTTGAATGATTTTAGGAAATTGTCCTCCCCAAGAAAATTGGGAAACTTTTTTTTTCCCTTTCTTCCCTTTTCTCCCTTGCTTCTTTCTTTCCTCATTTTCTTCCCTCCCCATCTCTCTGTTTCTTTTCTTTCTTCTCCTTCCTTCCTTCCTTTCCCCATCTGTCTCTGAGAACTTTTCTTCTTTTATCTCCCCCCCCTTGCATCCTTTGCTCCCCTCACTTTATCTCTTTTCTCCTAAAGGTAAATTGAACCCCTTATCTGGGGGGGGTTGGAAAGAGATATAAACTTGTCCCCGAATCTTTGGGGGAAGTGTGGTCCTGGGTCTCAAACCTTCCTTGGCCTCTGGGAGGGGCCCCACCCTTCCTATATAGAAAAATTCCAGATAGTAATCTCCCTATTTAATTGGAGACCTTAGACATAACCATCACCCTGTATTGGAAAGGTCCCAACTCCGGGTCAAGAAACTCAATAAAATTCAAAGACTGTTTGCCCAGACCTTTGAAAAGTCCTAAAAGAGTTTGCCCACAAGAAAAGTTGTTTTCTTCATTAATAAACCCCATTCTTGCCCAAGCCTTCCAAGCCTGTATTCATTGGAGCTAGTGAATTCTTTTTAAAAGTTTTGACTGGTTCTGGACACCCAACTTTCCCCTTCCTTCCCCTTTCCTTTTTCCTTCTTTTCTTTTTATCTTTCCCACCTGTCTCTTCTCTGAGAACATTTCCCACTTCTGTCCATTTAGAAAATTGTTTTCCTTGATTTAGTTCCCAGGTATTGTCTCCTTCATCCAGACAGCAGCTGGTACCCTGGGAAACTTCTTTTCCCTTTGTCTTTATATCATCACTTTCCTTACTGCAAATTTGCGGTCCATAGAACCATTTTCTTCACTTGGCGTTGGCCAACCCACCGTCTTATTTCCAAAGTCCCTCAGACAATGGTTCCTTTTGAAAATTTCTTGGATACTGTTGGCTGTAAAGTCTTCATTTCCTCCACCAGTGGCCCGAATGTTTTCCTCTCACTATACTTGCTTTCTGGAGTGGGTTTCAGTTTATCACCATCAGTCCCTTCACCTTTCTTTTGGAACCCCAGACCTCGGCCTCAAATTACTTGCCCCTTTGCCTTTTAAAGGATCCTATACATTCTAATAAATGTCTATTACTTTGAAAATGCAAGTTTTTAAGACAAAAATAACAACAAAAGGATTTGGAATATTGGATTCTGTTCGGTTTGCTCCACCACTCAAATTCTCTGTTTGTAATTTTGTTCTCTATTCCCTGATTTCCTTGTGTGGGATTTATGGTCATGCCAAGGGCCATTTGCTTTCCTGCAAAGACACCATAAACCAAGGTCCCAATTCACAGCTCTAAATATTTAAGGGTCTCAAGGACAAGCCACCTTCCATTTTGGTGTTTGAGCAATTTATGTCTTCTTCTACTCAGCCAATTCTGTTTTTTTTTACCTCTTTATTTTTGATAACTATTATGGGTGGTTGATTCCCAATAATGCCCTTCTTGGCTGCCATGTTTCCCAGCCATCAGTCCTTTTTAGCATCGGTTCGATTCCCAATTCTCCAGCTTTCTCCCTCCGGAAAAGAAAAAGTTAACATTCTCCCTTTTCCTGGATGTTCCCTTATTTAACATTTTATTTTCTCCTTCTAAGAGGAGAGGTCCATTAAAAGACAGTGAGAGCAGGTAAGGCCAATAGAATCAAAGAGAAAGGTTTTACAAATTGAAAGGAACAAATTTGCAACCATCATCAAGGGATCACCATTCTGAATTTTTGGTATCTTGAATTTGGAACCCATATTTTTCCCACAAATTTTTGGAACCATTCTGGATATATGGATTAAATATTCTTTTGGGAAATTATTTTTTGCCCAAGAATTGAATAGGATGTTGGAAAAATTTCAATTGGTGAAGGAACTTGAGAAATTCCAATTTTCCCTTCTATATATAAAATAAAGGAGGGTTTGTTTTACCTTTGATCTACAAAAGACCAAGGAAAATATCTGGGAAAAAAGGAGGGAGAAAGTTTTTGTGAAATTTACCCCTCACAGGACTGGGTAAAGGAATTTTCAAGTCAAAAAGAATTTTTTTCTTTCATTCCCAATAATTTGTAAAGTCCAAAATTTCTTCAATACTGTCTATTTTAAATAATCCAAAACAAATTAGTATGAAATCTTAATTTTCTGGACTATTAAATTCATCTCAAATATTAAGGATTCTGATAGTTTTAGTAATAGGCTATAATGATAATTTAATTAAAACCCATAAAGGTTTGAAATGTCAGAACGTTTTAAAACCATTCATTTTATCTATTTAATGGAACTTGTTGGAAAACTCTGCTAATAACAAGTTAAAAGATTGTTAAAAAAAAAACAAACCTATAAGAATCCGACATTGTAAAAAATTTATTTTAGTTAAAATTATTTAAAAAAGATGAAATTCAATTATTTGACCCATTAAAATTAAATTCGGATGCGGTTGCCAAATTTTTAATGTTATTGAGGGTAATTCGTTACCTGGCAAATAAAAAGCAAATTTTTTGAAATTAGGAAAGGGCAGAACTCTGTAATTTTTTTTCTTTTTTTTTTTTCCAATTATTTGAAATCTAAAAATTTTTAAAATTAATTCCTATTTTCTTTTTAGAACCTTCCGGTTAATTTAATTTAAAATTTTTTTTTTTAATTAAAGCTTTTATCTTAAATGGATTTTTTCCATTGGACCCTTCATGGCCTTGTTTCCATTTTCCCATCTTTCCCCTCCCCCCGCCCCTGATTGGAAAGCAACCAAAATGTATACATGAAAATAAAAATCCAAATATTTTTAGACAACCCTCTTGGTATTAAAAAAATGGTGAAAAGGAAAAGAAAAGGAGGAGAAAACAAAACAAAAGCAAACAATAACAAAAAAGGAGTATATTATATTTGTGAGCCACACCCAGGTTTACAGTCATTTTCCGGGGATGGTTCTCTTCTCACCCGATCATTGGAACTGGCATCAGTCATGTCATTGTTGGAAAGAATTGGTCCACGGAATTGATCACCTGTTGTTTGCCTGTTCTGGCTCTTTCCACCTTAGAACAGTTCTTAAAGTGTAATGCGCCCGTTACAGCCAAACCACCTGAATTCCCACCTTACAATTACCAATTGGACAATACTCTAATTACTATATTCTTGGAGAAAGAATGGCCTCTGCCCAATTTGTGGTTTGATAAGGAGACTGGGATAGAAGATTTGGTGGATGGAGTGTGAGAATAAGAACATTTTGATTTGCTTCACAATTTCTCCACTTCCATAAACCATTCCCTTTAACCTCCAACAAAGAATAAAGATCAAGGATTTCCGCCTTATCCAGACTCCCTGCTGATTTTAAAATATCCTGGTTAAAAAGGTTTCATCACGTAAGTCTCTGAACCTTCAAATCATCCCAAATTTTTTCAAAGGTTTTTATTTTCCAAAACATATTAATAGATAGCTTTCAGCCTTCACCTTTTGCAAAAACATTGTGTTCCAGTGTTTTTCTTCCTTCCTTCCCAACCATCCCCAGATGACAAGTATCCAATATATGTTAAGATGTGCAATTCTTTCTATAACAAATTTCCAAATCATCATGCTACGGTTCTTTCTTTGTAGATGGCCTCTTCCTTACAAGACCATTGGCCTGGTCTGGTTCTCTCATTGTGAGGTGGAGCCATGTCCATTCAGTTCATCAATACCAGTTGGAAATTGACTTTAGTTCCCTTTTTTCACCCAAGCAGCAGTTCTTAAGTCCCTTCAAGGCTGCTCTGAAACCTCCTGTTTCATTTGGAACAAAATTTATAAGGTAACCCAAACTTATTCCAGTCATTCCCCCCGACAGGAACCCTCCCAGTTTCCAGTTCCATCCCTAAAAAGGACTGCCCAAACACTTTTTTCCATGTGGGTCCTTTTTAGCTTTTTTATGATTCTTTTTTTTGGGCCCATCTAAGAACCCTTGGAACAAAGGGAATGCAAGTTTGATAGCCCTTTGGGATGGTTTCATATTGCTGTTTAGAAATGTTTGGATCAGTTCACAATTCTACCAACAATGTATCAGTGTCCCATTTTCCATCCTCTGCATCATTCATCATTACTTTTCCTGTCAATCTTAGTCAATCTGGGAGATGTTGGTCTACCTCAGGACTCCAAATTAATTGTAATTTAACCCTTTAAAGGATTAATTTAAAGAAAATCCAATCCTTACAGAAAACATAGGTAAAAACTTTATATATACACACATACACATATATTTCATTATACACACATGGTTGCCATATAATAATTTATGTAAAATTATAAATTGTGTGAGAGAGAAAAAAATGTAAACAAACCTCTAAATTATATAATAAGTTTAATTAAAAAGGGATTGCCCTTAGGACATGTTCAAAAGGGTTGGGTTTAAATTCAATTATAAATCCAAGAAAATTGACTTTTTGTTTGAGTTAAATAAAAATATTCCCTTTGCCTCTCTAAAAACCTTTTCTTTAAACAAGAAGGAAGAAGGTTCTCTTTAACCTTAAACTTATTAATAAATTTATATTTTGTTACCACAAATTTTGTATAGTTTCATTATTCTTACATCATTTTTGAAATTATTTCCAAGGGATGATATCTTTCTGCAAAAAATATATAATTATGAACAGATAGGATGACAAGGACGGGTACTTGTCTTCTTAGTTGTTTAAGGTATAGATAATAAGAATCTCAGACAAAATATGAGAACTCACAACTTCTAAAGTCTATATTTTTAAACCAATACAGAGGTGCCCAAAATTAGCAGTAAGATTCATCATAAGAGTATTCAAATTGTCTTGGAAGAGAGATTTATGAAAAAGAAAAATCAAACCAAGATGTTGAATTAAGGTTCAAACGCCTGAACTCTACTTAATTCATCTCCGAAAACTTTGGTAATGTCTCAAAATGAATTTTCTAGTGACCAAAACTAACAAGAAGACAGGATGAAAAATGTATTAATCCAAGACAACTAAGTAGGCAGGTGGGAAAGATCTATAGCACTTGGGTCAAAGAAGGAACACTGTCTAATTGAGATAAGTCAGACACAGCCAGTGCCCCACCAAACTAGAAGAAGACCCAAACTCTTACGTTGAAGAGCCTATTTCTTAAACAACAGGTAATCAATAAACAGAAATGAATATCCCTTTTCTCGGCGGTACATGGAACCAAATACAAAAATTGACCATTTATCAGTGTAAAAAAATTTAAAAAGACAGGAAGACAAAGACCGAAATTAGAAAAGATTTTTCTCAAATCATGATGCAATAAAAAATATTTTCAGGGGAAAAATAGACCAAATTAATTGGAAACTAAAAATCTAACCTTTAAAAAAATAAGTGGATGAAAAAATGAATCATAGACATAATCAATAATTTCCTAAAAGAATGATGAGACATACCAGACTTTGTGGGATGTAGCTGAAGAAGTAATTGGGGAAATTTTTATCTCCTAATGCCTTTTAAAATAGAAAGAAAGGTCGGTGATTGGTTTACCAAAAAACAAAAAAAAACCAAATTAAATACTAAATTTGAAATTTGGAAAATAAAAGGGAGATTAATAAAACTGACAGTAAGAAAACGATTGAATTAATAAAAAGTTGAGTTGGTTTTAAAAACCAACAAAAATAGATAAATTTTTAGTTCATTTGATTACAAAAAGGAAAGAAGAAAATCCAATTGTTAGTCTTAAAATGAAAATAAATAATTTGTTGTTACATACATACATACATATATATTTTTTATGTATAGCATTATCAAATATATACAATATAAATGAAATTATAATCAACATGAAATTTATCCAAAACCCTGAAAGAAAAATTATTTACTAGGTAATGATGACTGTGTCTGCAAGAAAATCACAGAACTATTCTATAAAATGATATAAGCCTAAGCCTGGACCCTTCTTCTGGGAATGGTAGTTTTCCACACAATAAGTTTAAAATGTACTGTTTTTGGATCAAATAATGGAATTATTTTACAATTAAAGGTGTACTGTCATAGCCAGGCCTAGAGTCAGGTAGATCTCTTCCTGAGTACAAATCTGATCTCAACCAAATTATTCTTGTGTGATCCTGGGCAAATCATTTAACCCTGTTTTCCTCAGTTTCCTAATTATAAAATGAGCAGGAGAAGGAAATGGCAAAAGTACGACCATTTTTTGCTAAGCAAATGTCAAATGAGACCACAGGTTGGGACACAACAAATGACTGAAGAACGAAACATTATAAAGTGAAGTCTCTGTGCGCGGGTGTGTGTGTGTGTGTGTTAACAGATCTTTGTCAAAAGATTAGCAAGGTTATATGTGTAATGGGCTGGAGTTTGAGTTGATGCACTGAGGTCCCAAGTACGTGAGGCTAAAAGTAATTGGGCCTCTCTATTAATATACATGGATTAAGGGGAAAAGAATGGTCCTTCCCACTCTCCATGCAAGTCCTGATTGTTGTATAGGAAATGACGATTTTGGTGGGTGGAGCAAGAGGGAGACAGGAAGAGAAGCTGAGAGAGATGGGGGCCTGGGTTTGAGACCGTTGTGGGTGTGGCTGGTGGCCAGCTACTTGACCGCTGCCACATTCTACGCCGATTCTCTTCCACCTCCCATCCTTCTTTCACTGAGAATAAAGACTGACATTTTCCCTAACCTGAATTCCTGCCTCCCGTCGATTTAAAAATACACGACTTCGCATTTGGCGCCCAACGGTGGGGGAACCAAGGACTGAAAGAAGTCTTCGGGCCGGAACTTGGGTGGTATTTTAATAACAAATAAGGAATTTATTTTCTTAAAAACTAAACCATAATTTTTTTTTTGGCTAAAATGGGACAAATGCTAGCTAAAGACTTCATCCCCCCCCAACCCCACCCAAGAATGGGCCTAAAAGCATATTGTTAATAGAAATACATGGGTTACTTTAACCTTTAAACAGATAGAGTTTGGGTATATTAAACTGCATCTCCTTGGTTCCAGAGGAGGGAATCTCTCGAATAATTGGTCCCGGGTTGGACAAAGATGTCCATGCATTTCCAAGAATGTGGTCCTCATTCAATTTCCATCTAGGCATCTTTTTTAATGTATTTAGTTGGGCACTAAGAAACCCTTCCCTAAAGAAAGAAAAACCCATTGCTCCAGCTCCCAGTAGCCAAGTGGGAGGGCCTGATTTAAGGAAAAGACAATGAAGAGATTAATGACCATATCCCCACAAGGCAGGAGACTTAAGGAGCAAGGGGTGGGACCTTCCCCTCAGGGAGGCAGCTTCAGCCCCACCCCAGGAGCAAGTGATTGACTCTCCTCCACCAACCCCCTCCTGGATGGAGGGGGAGGAGGGGCAGTGGGGGGTGGCGTGACAGCAATTCCTCCCCAGCATCCAATCATGAGCAGACTGAAGGGGTTAATGAAGGCCAAAGAAAAATTGGACATCCGGGAGCTTCCAGCCACTTATGTTTCCTTAATTTCCCAGTCATGCCTCTGGTCAACAAAGTCGAAATACCCCCTTTTAACATAGAAATCATCAAAGATCTTAAAAAGGCCTGCACTATTTATGGGGCTAACATCAGCTTATGTTAAAGCAAATTTGGAGTTTGAAATCTTGACCCCTAATGACTTGGAAATTATAGCAAGGGAATGCCTAGAACCTGGACAAAAATTACATGTGGCTTTCTGAATATTAGTGAGTTCTGTAGGATACGGCCCAACAAAATAGTCAAAATGTTGTTCATGCTGTGATCACCTATGACCTACTAAGGTATGGGTCCATATCAACGTCCAACAGGTTAATTATTCAGTAGCAGCATATGGGCAAATTTTGCTAATGCTATCAAAGGTGGGCTTGATTCACAATAAAATGACAAAGGTGAAGGCCTTCAAAAAATAACCAAGGGCCAGATGAGCCCTTTGCTGACTTTTGGGACGTTTGGACTGCTATCACAAGAACAATGGGGAAAATCCAACAACAGATGTTTTAATGGCAACTTGCTAAGGAAAATGCCTAATAAGGTGTGCAGAAAGGATTAACTAGGACTGCACAAGGATGCCCTTTAGGAGGAGTTCATGACCCTGTGCCACAGTGGGCACAAAATGCCTTTTATAGCCAGACTATGATCAGACTTCCCAAAGATCCCCAACAAGACAGGGTCCCTTCCGGGGAAGGGACTTTAGAGAAACCGCCAATGCCTTGGAAAAGTGGGGCATCTGAAAGCCCAATTTTATAGAGGCAGATAGAAAACAGGGTTGGGAGAAAAACCCAGATCCCATGTCCAAAAATGCAAACAGAGGCCTTGGGCCCGAATGTAGAATTTCAGGGAAACGGGATAAGGGGCCCAACCCAGGGCCCCAGGCAAAAACACTTGGGGCATGGAAAGCCAAAGGGCACCCAGAGGTTTCCCTAGACGGCCAATAACCCATTACCAATCAGCCAGGAAATATGATGGCGAAAGGATTACACAATCAATCAGCCAGGAAGCAACCTGATGGAAGAAAGGGTTACAATTGGGAAGAATAGGTTGTACCAGCTGAGACAACTGAGATACCCCCTGGGAGGTGAAATTCTTTCCTCTCCGGCCTATGGAATCCCTTTGCCCCAGGCACAGTAAGCGACCATTTTCCTCCTGAGGTACGTACAAAAAAAACCACATCCGTGTGGGAAACTGGGGAAATGTGTAGATAATTCCCAGTCACCAATACGGGCAGACAATGGCTTATCACCCAGGGAAATAGTAGCACCAGGTTTACCTTTAACAGAACTTAATAAGCAGCCTGGTGGTAAGTCACCCAGATTCTGATTCCAGATCAAAAATCCAGCAATTTACTGGACAGCAGCTGTAACAACTGACCGACCTATGCTCACAATCTATATAAATGGCCTTCCATTGGAAGGTTGGTGGCCTGGTGCAGATCGGACGGTCATTAGGGGTGCCAACTGGCCCATCACTTAAAATTAAAAGCAGACACCTACATGTCTGGTGTGGGAGGATCAATAGCAGCCAGTTAAGTACTGCCCCCATGGATGGACTTTAAGCAAAACAGGGTTTTTTACCCTTTTATAGTTGAAAAAATCCCCACCAATCTTGGGAAGAGAATTTTGGGCAATTAGGGGTTAAAATAGATTTTGGTTTTTAAGCAGGGCTGCTTTGAAGGCCTGAAACACTTTCACCGTTCCTATTCAATGGAAAACTGATAACCAGTGAGGATAGAGCAAATTGGCCCTTAAGAAAGATAAAATTCAGGCCTTATTAGATTACAAAGAACAGCTTGATCAAGGACACTTAAAACCTTCCTAAGTCCTTGGGAATTCCCAGTGTTTGTTGGAAAAAGAAATTGGAAATGGAGGATGTTAACGGATTTAAAGAAAAGGAAGGAACAGATGGAAACCATGGAACTCTTCGGCCTGGACTTCCATCTCCTACCGGTTGCCTAGGAGAATGGCCCTTTTCATAGATAAAGGATTGTTTTCAATCATCCCTGGATAAGGAGGATATAAAAAAGATTTTTTTTGGTGCCCAGGGTTAACAGCTGAGCCTTATAAAAAGATAAATGGACAGTTTTGCCCAAGGGAATGAAAAACAGCCCTACTATGTGTCAAATGTATGTTGCTGTTGCTCTTGTCAAAGAAAAAGCATTCCCAAAAGTTATGCTAATTACATTAATGGATGGCATTTTGGGATGTGCCCTGAAGGAACAAATGTTAGAGGCATGTCTACAAAAAGACCATGGAAACACTAAGGAATTACAAAATTATACATAGCACCAAGAAAAAATTCAAAGACATACCCCTTTTCTATTTAGGATAAAAGTAAACCCTAAGGTTGCCCAAGGTTCAAAAAACTCTCCTTAAGAACAGAAAAGCTAAAAATTGAATGATTTTGAAATTGATAGGAATATCCAATGGATTACCAGGTGTTAGGTTTGACTACCTATCATTACAAACCGTTATATGACATTTTAAGGGGAGACAGTGCTTTTAAATTCACCACGCCAGCTTACAAAAGAAGCTCAAGAGGCTTTGGAGAAGTTGAACTGGCTTTTATCCAATGGTGGTTGAAAGGCCACCTTAAAACCCTTGGAGAATTCCAACTTTTGCCACAAAGAGGCACCCACAGCAGTCCTTCATCAAGGGAGACAGGGTGATGAGTGGGTGAACCTCCCACAACCAGAAAAAAGTGTTACCCCTACCCAGTGCTTGTGGTTTAGAATTTTATTAAAGGCCCATTAAAGCAAAGTACAATTATCTGGGGACAAGACCTGACCAAAGATATACACCTTTTTATACCAATACACAAATTTGTGTTGTTAGACCATCCCAGAGTGGCAAAATTTTATTAGCCATGGCTTAAATTTTTACATGGGTCTCCATTAAAGATAACTAAACTATTACATAATTGGCAATGGATTCTTGAAGGGAAAGTTTTCTGTTCCCTTCAAGGACCCAACCATTTCCTGCATCCAAACATAAAGGCGTAATTTCATGATCTAACTATAAAAAGAGTCAGAACTCCTTTTCAATCCACTCAGAAATGAATTTACTTTATCATTCCTTAGCTCCTTTATTTCCAGGAGACATAAAATTATAATATCTGATTCGGCCTTATTCGAGGTGTGGTAAAAAAGAAATTTGCCCGGCCCAAATAAAATTTCATTTCTAATTATATATCAACTCTTTAAAAACTTCAAAACCCAAGGAAAACATCCAGGTAAGAATCTTATATATTACATGTCCATTCTCATAGTGGACTTAGAACCCATATTTGATGGCAATTCAATGGCAGATATCCTTCTAACCATGTTGGTCAATACCCCTTTGTTCCAAAGAAGCCCAGGCATCTCATTCTTAACCATCAGGCTGCTCGAGCTTTATGTTTTTTGGAATAAAAGAGGAAGCTAGGAGCATAGTAAACCTGCAGGCTTGGCCTTCCTTTCCCACACTCCTACCCCTTCCAGGGAAGAACCCTTTGGTTTGAGACCCAAGGAAATCCTGGCAAATGGATGACCATTATAAATCTTTTGGTCGTCCTGTCTTTCATCCATGGGGGTAACACTTTTTTCGGGATTCCACTTTTGCAATGCCAGCAGCAAAAGAGACAGCCAGGGTCACCTAATTCCTCATACAAGCATTTGATTATGGGGTGCCACAAGCAATAAAAACAGACAATGGTCCCTTTTATATTTCCAAACATTTTCACCTTTTTTGACAGTTAAAATTTTACACACCACTGGATACCAACCTCAAGGACAAATAAGTGGGGAGGAAAAGAGATAAAGAACCCTCCCAAAAAACAAAAGAAAGGGGGGCCACAGGTAACCCTAGAAATTTAAATCTGTCTTATACTATTAATTTCTTGATTTTTGGAAAAGATCATGGTTCCGGCAGACAGGTTTTTAACCCACCGGAAGGGTCAGTGTCCAGTGCGAGCAACTCCATACTTTAGATAATCGCCAGGTGATGGAGAGACCCAGAAAGTGGTGGGTGGAAAGGACCAGATAGGCTAACTGCTTTTGGGAGGGGTTTGCTTGTATCTCACAGGTGGAGAAGGGAATCAATGGGACCAACGGGGCCTTTCCGCCTTTGTCCATCCAACAAGAGGGAGAAAACCCAAACAAAGGAAGAAGACCCAAGAAATATCGGTGGTTCTGTTCTGATTGTGCTCACCATTGAAAAGAGCGGGCAGTTATGGCGTTTGACCTTGGACATCAAAGATTGTCCGGACTTGAAAACTCTCAGGAATCATTGGTTCCTCTTGGGACATAGGATCAAAAAACTCCTGGGAATCATTGGATTTCTGAGAAATGACAAGACTGTTACAACACTTCCAAAATCTGCTGGAATCATTGGATTCCTGACACAAAAAAAGACTTTTAGGATTCAAAAAACTCAGGGGGTTTTGGATTCCCTGACATGTGAAACAATGGACAATAGATTGGTTTTGGACTATCTTCTTGGCTGCTGAAGAAGGTGGGTTTGACTTTTGTTTTACATACCCCTTAGGACCCTTTTGGGATCTTTTTCCAACCACCATTTGTTTTAATTGTTTCAATTCCGCTACTTCGTATACAATTCATGTTTGTTACCACATCGAGCCTGCACCACTGGGGGAGGGTCATCCCTAATAACCTCTGGGTTATTGGTGTTTGGGTAATTACCTCCCATGCTTGGGTTTGTATTTGCCCTTCAGCCCAGAAACCCTAAACCCCCATTTTCCCTTTTTGGTGCTTTTCATCTCCCCTTCCTGGAGATGTCAGGTAGGGCATGAATTTCCTTTTTGGTGCTTTCACCCCTTTTCAGAAGTCAGGGAGGCGGATCAATTCCCTTTTCGGTGCTTTCACCTCCTTTCTGAGGAAGTTAGGAAACGGATCACCTTCCCTTGGGGCTCTGACCTCCCTGAAGTCAGGGATGGCATGACCACCTGTGTTCTAAAATAAAAAGGGGAGATGTAATGGGCTGGGGTTTGAGTTGATGCACTGAGGTCCCAAGTAAGTGAGGCTAAATAGTTTGGGCTATACTCTTTAAACATGATTGGAAAAGAAGGTCCCTTCCCCTCTCCATCAAGTCCTGATGTTTTAGGAAATGACATTTTGGTGGGTGGAGGCAGAGGAGACAGGAAGAAAGCTGGAGAGATGGGGCCTGGGTTTGAGACCCGGCTGCTGGGTTGTGTGGCTGCTGGTCGAGCTAGCTTCTTGACCTCAGCTGCAAATTCCTTCTTCCACCCCTATCCTTCTTCACTTGAGAATAAAGACTGAGATTTTCCCCTAACCTGAATTCCCTGTCTCCTGTCAGTTTAAAAACAAGATCATCAAATATATAAATATGGGAAAATATTTTCAAAAAATAAAAGTTACATATGTGTATATGTGTTGGGTTAATTATATCCTAATTAAATATCAAGAGATTATTAAAACAAATTAAATGGAAGAACACTTTTAAATTTAATTTATAGTTTAAAAAAAGGTTATATGTAAAAGAAGTTCACAATTTTACATACAATCTTATTTTTAAATTTTTATGTTCAATTCTTAAGTTTGGTAATAAAAAATTTTTTTTTAAATGTAGGGTTTTTTTTTAATGCTAAGTGTGAATATACTTTTGGGGAAACCAGAGCAATTAAAGAGGGTTTTTAAATTAAGGCCAAAAATTTCAATTTATATCTTTATAGTTTCTATTTTTCTTTATCTTTAATCCAGTTTTTATTTAGAAAATAATTAAACATAAAATTTAGATTTTTTCCTTTTTCATTTATTTTGTATTTTATTGGTATGATATTTAAATTATATAAATTTCACAAATGATTGTTAGTTCTCCTTCCTTTGCCTGGAAGTTTCGAAACCGTTGCTCCTCCCGGGAGTTTAAATTCTTGGGATTTGAATATTTAAATCTTGTCATTTGGTTGGTTTTGGGATATAACCAAATCCATTAATCTTGGAAGGCCTTTTTTCTAAACAAAAAAGGTTTCTTTTTTTTGGTTGTTCCTTTTCCCGGCGATTTTTTCAAAATGCCAATTGTGTATTGAGCCCTTTCCGGGACTTTGGGAAGACAATGGGGCTGTTGGGCCTTTAAATGAGTGATTTTTCCCTGGTCATTGATTCCTTATTTAAAATTATTTTTCCAAAGCCCTTTCCCTTTTCCTAAACAGAACAACCCAGGTATTTCTTCCCTATTTTAGGGTTTTTTAAATCTAGGGCTTCTGGAAAGGATTTTTTTCAAATGACAATTTTAGAAAGGAATTTTGGCCCCTGTGGTACAAAGAAACTTGGGCTTCACCTTCATTTTCTTCCTTGCTCCCTTCCTTCCCTCTTTTTTCTTTTTTGTTTCCATAATGGTTGTCCCCTTTGGAGCCCCTGATTGTTTATTGGCCCTTTTTGGGGTTTTTTTAAAACCCCTCCTGATTTTTGGCTTTCTCCTTTAATTTTTTTTTTTCCAGTTTGCCCTATTTTTTTTGATCTAAAGGAATTTTGGGTTTTTTTAAAATAAAACTTGGTTTTCTTCCGGGTATTTTGGCCCGGTTTTTTTTCCTTCCCCTCCCTTCAAATTTTTTAGTTTGTTCAAAGGTTGGTTTTTTCTGAAGGTTTTGCCCACTTGAAAAAATTCTTTCATTTCCCTTGCTTTAAGGAAATTCGAATTTTGCTTTCCGTTAGGCTTTTTTTTCCCAAATTTTTTTCCTTACCTTTTCGTAATTGAAAAGATTTAAGGCTTTGGGGTAATTTTTTTAAAATTTAATTTAATAAATTCAGAAATTAAAATAAACCCATGGATTAAAGGGGTTTAAAGTTTTTAAATAATATTTCCTTAAAAGGAACAATTTACATAGCCAAATACCAACAACCAACAAAAATTTTAAGTCCAATTGGTTCAAGGGGTTTAATTAAAATAAGGGGTTTTATTATTTTTACAGGAAATTAACTTCTTTAAAATTTTTCCAAAAAAAAAACCCCAAAATTTTTTTTGAGAAAAAAATTTTCCCCAAAAATTTGATTTAAACCTTTAAAGGGGGGTTGGGGAAAAAATTTTTAAAATTTTTCCCCTTTTTAAAGAACCTTTTTTTTTTAAAAAGGAAATTTTAAAAAAATTTTTTTTTGGGGGGGGGGTTTTTTTAAAAAACAAAAAAACCCCTTTTTTTTTGGGGGAAAATTGGTTTTAAAAAAAAAAAAAAAAAAATTTTTTTTTTTTCCCCTTTTTTTTTTTTGGGTTTTTTTTTAAAAAAAAATTTTAAATTAATTTTTTTTTTTAGTTGGGGGTTTTTTTTTTTTTTTAAAATTTTTTTTTTTAAAAAATTTTGGGGTTTTTTTTGGGGAAAATTTTTTTTTTTTTTTAAAAAAAAAAAGGAAAATTTGAAAATTTAGAAAATTGGGTTTTTTTTGGAAAAATTTAAACCCAAATTTTTTTTTCCCGGGGGGGTTTTTTTTTTTTGTTTTTTTGGGGGTTTTTTTTGAAAAAAAAACCCCCCCCAAAAAAAAAAAAAACCCCTTTAAAAAAAGGAAAAAAAGGTAAAATTTTTTTTTTTTTTTTTTTAAAAATTTTTTTTAAATTTTTTTTTTTTTTTTTTTAAATTGGAAAATTTTTTTGGTTTTTTTTTTCCTTTCCCCCAAATTTTGGGGGGTTTTTTTTTTTCCCTCCCCCTTTTTTTTTTTTTTTTTTTTCCCCCCCTTTTTTTTTTTTCCCCCCCTTTTTTTTTTTTTTTTTTTTTTTTTTCCCCCCGGGGAAAAATTTTTGGGGGCCCCCCCAAAAAAAAAAACATTAAAAACTTTAAAAAAAAAAAAAAAAAAAAAAATTTTTTTTTTTCCCCAATTTTTCCCCCCTTTTTTTTTCTTTTTCCCCCCTTTTTTTTAATTTTAAAAACCTTTTTAAACCCCTTTTTTTTGTTTTTTTAATTTTTTTAAAAATTAAATTTTGGGGGGGGGCCTTTCCCCGAAATTCTTGGGAATTTGTTTTTGGGTTAAATTTTTTTGGGGGCCCCCCCAAAAAAAAACCCCCCCCTTTTTTTTCCCTTTTCCCCCCCTTTCCCCCCTTTTTTTTTCCCCCTTCCCCCCTTTTCCCCTTTCCCCCTTTTTTTGGGTTTCCCCCTTTTTCCCCCCTTTTTTTTTAAAAATTTAAAAAAAATTTTTTTTAAAAAATCTATCAACCTTTTCATGAGTTTTGTTTCTTCTAGACTCCAGACCATGAGCTTCCTATGTCTTGTTGAACCTGAATTCCACCTGCTACTTGATTCTGAGCCTCAGCACCCCTTGGATGTCACTGATACCAAACTCAAGTCACATGTCACCCCTCCATAGTATGGCCCTTACTAGGTGGGGCTTACTAGCCCCTTTATCAACTTGAAAGCAATTCCAGAAGGTGAGACCTTCATCCCTTTGCATCAAATGAATTTGACTCCTATAACTTGAAGGGAAATGATGTGGTGTAGTTTCTAGGAGAATATTGCAATAACCCTAATGCTACCTGGCCTTATTCCTAAGACCAGCTGGCCTGGGGAGTGTTGTATTTACACAATGCTGGCTGTCAGATAACAATCTATTGGTCAGTAATAATAAAGTTTCTGAGACAATAATGAGGTGCACACCAGACCAATTCACGACTCCACCTCTAAAACCACTCCTCAATTCTACCTTGAAGCCATAAAATTAGGATATCAGTGACATGAAGCACCTGAACCCTCCCCCTATCAATCTATTTCCTTGCTCCTGGTTTCTTGCTAAATTCTTTCGGAACTTAGCTCACTTTGATTGGCATGACAATTGTAATAAACTTTGCCCTTGCTTGGAAATGAGGCTGAGCCTGCAAATTCTTTTCAGATACCTTACTATACCAGTCTGGAACCCCAGTCTTTTTGGGGTGTCCTTTAAATCCCAACAAGTTTAACAAACTTCCTCTTATCAATACTTCAAAATCTGGCAAGCATTCATAATTACAGTTTCCATGTTTTCCATAAGTATGGAGGTGTGATCTGGGTCACCCACTGATTGATTTCCATAATGTTCCTCTCACTCCTCTGACACTGAGTCTATCCAGGATTTACTGGCAGACAGAAGGGCAGAGACAGAGTTCTGGCTTCTTAATCTCAGTATGCATCTAACCAGAAGTCTTCCCCACCATTTGTGCTTGCCCATGGAAAGTAAGGACTAAGGAATTCTCACATGTCTTTTAGTAATCAACTGCTCTTGCTGTTGCTATAGCTACTAGACTGCAAAAAATGTAAAATGCTGCTTATAATATATGTAAATCTTTCAAGAAAGGACTATATATTGGGGATACCTTTCTATTTAAAGAAAAAACAAATCCCAGAATAGGACATTCCCTTTCTAGTGAGTTATTTTCAAATGTTTGTTCTTGTGTTTTTCAGCTAGTCTCTGCAATTATTGACTTGCAGCTAACAGATCCAACTGATGTCTCCTGTTTTCTCCTGGAACCAAAATTAATACTTTTCAACAATTGAAATGAAATACTGCAATTCTGCAGAGACCACATAAGCATGAAAATATAACCAGTACATCAGAGCTGGACCACCTAAGTAAGGTTTCTTGTACCAGCCAGAATTTTTCACTTCAATTCAAGCATTTTTGTCCTTTGGGGTAGTTTTAATTTCTCTTTAAAATCTCTTTGCTTGCATGATTTTCCTTCAAAATTTTAAAGTAAAGTAAAATAAGTAAGACAAAATTATAGAAATCTTTCTAAATGATTGGGTGAGAACAAAATGTGATTTTTTTTATTAGAAGAATTTCTTTCAGGTTTCTGGGAGAAAGTGTGGACATGGATTTTCTTTGGAATTTATTATTTTTCTCCTTTCAATGCCCTGTACTGCTTTCCTGATGGGTACTGAGACCTTCTTCTCAGTGATAACATCTTGTTATTTCTTTGCCAGGACTCTTGCAACTGAGGTCAGTCTTCCTAAAAGCTGGCTTCTCAGCAACGATAAAATTCCTTTGTCAGTCACACTTTTGGGTTCATGTATTCTTTCATTTTGAACCAGTGTCAACAGAGGATTCTCAACTCTTCTTTTCTTAACAGCATCAATACCTCTTATGCTCACTAGAAACTAAAGACAGAAAACTTTTAATGTGATCCTCTATTGCCATGTCAGGGACTAATATGTAATTCACACAAAAACAAAACAAATCATAAACAGAAAACAAAAGCAAAACAAAGAGATAACTAGGAACAGAGAGACAATTGCTTCAAATAAAGATCTCTCAAATGAACACTCCACCTATTTGGCTGACCATCTTCATTTAAAACATCCCATAATTCTCTCAATGTATCCAATTCAAATGTTACTATGTATTTTCATTGCTAAATGAAATCATCCATGGTAATCCTAAACCAAGCTCTCCCTCACTTAAATCAAAATCACTTGCATGTCATGGAACCACTTCCATGATGTCATGGATCTTAGTGAATAAAGGTTAAACAATAGCAAGCTACATATAAAAGGAGAAAAACCATAATTCTAATAATAATAATAAACAAATAATAAATAAAGATAATTCTAATTGACCCATCTTAAATTTAAATGTACTTTCAAAAGTTAGCTTACTCTCCATAGCTCCTGATTTATTCCCCCAACAAGGGAAAGACTATTGCTAAGTTGTCAGCTAGAACTCACTATTAATAAAGGAGGAGATTCCTTTCTAATTAAGTCCTAATGAATTTGCTGTCATAAATCAAATGGTTCCTAATGACCCTCAATGCAATAAAGTAGGCTAATTCCCATGCAATAAAGGCCTGCTCTGGGTAACAAAAGACTTGAACAAAATCCAAAGGTAAAGATACTCAATGCTACTTGCTCCTTGCCTCAGAGAAGAGGTTGGCTTCCATAGTGTCTATAGTAATTTCTGCTAAGTCTCTCTACACCCTCTACTCTCCCACCCACTATGTACCTTCTAGATACTGGACTGGTAGGAAGGAAATGGGTTTTTGTTGAGGTCTTACCCTCACTGATTCCAGTCTACATTAACTAAACAAGCTTAAGGCAACCTTTTATTTATGTTACTTTTTAATAATTTTCAAAGCAATCTTTTAGAGGAGATTCTGGGTTGGTCTGAAAAAAATAAATCAGGAGCTATGGAGAGTAAGGTAACTTTTGAAAGTACATTTAAATTTAAGATGGGTCAATTAGAATTATCTTTTTTTATTATTTATCGATGTTTCATAATCTGAAATATCTTAATGTGTTTTTAATACAGCAATTTTCCTTCTATAAACAGCCATACACCCAGATTTCTCTTTCTTCTCTCTTTCTTTCTCCCTTTCTCTATCCCCATCTGTTTCTATCTTTTCCTCATTTTCTTTGCCTGGGTAAATAGTGGTGCTTTGCCTAGATGACTTTTTAGTATTTAAGATTTGCCCTCTGCTCACTACCAAAGGAAAATTCAAGAAATACAATCAAGTTGATCATGATTTGTTTTAATTTCTCAAAACTGTCTTCTAGAATAAAGTTGGAAAACTACTTCTTCCTTCTTCTCTTCCTCCCTTCTTCCTGTTTCTTTCTTTCCTCATTCTTTCTTCTTTTCTTTCTTCCCTCTTTCCTTCCTTTTTGTTTCTTGCATCTTTCTCTGAGGATATTTCTTTCTTTCTTCCCTCCCTCCCTCCTGCTTTCTTTCCTTTCCTCCCTCCTCTTTCCTTCCTCGTTTCCTTCCTTTCCTTCATTCCTTCCTTCATCCTTCCCCACTTCTCTTCTTGCATTCCTCCTACCTCCTTCTCTACTTTCCTCCCTTCCTTCCTTCCTCTTTAATCCCTCAATATCTCCATCCTTTACTCTCTCTTCCCTCCCTCCTTTTCTCTTCTTTTTGTTCCTTCCTTCCCCCTTTTATATTTCTTGCATCTGTCTCTTAAAACATTTCTACTTTAGTCAGTGAGAAACTTGTTTTCCTTGATTTAGTTCTAGGTATTGTCTTCTTCATACAGACAGGAGCTGGAATGCTGGGAAATGTCTTTCTCCTTTGTCATTATACCATCACTTTCTATAATGACAACAGGTTACGTCCATAGACTCCATTTTCTTCCACTTGTCTCTGGCCAGCTCCATCGTGCTTATTTTCAAGGGAGTCCCTCAGACAATGGTTGGTTTGGGGCTGAAAAATTTCCTGGATAATGTTGGCTGTAATGTGATTCATTTCCTCCACCGAGTGGCCCGTAATGTTTCTCTCACTATCACTTGCTTTCTGAGTGGGTTTCAGATTATCACCATCAGTCCCTCACTTTTCCATTTGGTCAAAACTCAAAGCTCAAGCCTCAAATTACATTAACCCCTTCTGCCTTTTGTGCTGGATCCTACACATTCTAATAAATGTCTATATGTTTGGAAATATGCAGAAGTTTACAGAAAGAAATAACAACACGAGGATATGGAATATTGGATTCTGTTCACAATTTGCTCCAGCATCATTCAGAAGCCTCTATATTTATAATTTTGTTCTCTTTTCCTGATTTCCTGTGTGTGGGATTTATGGTCATAGCCAGGGTTATCTGGTGCTTGTCCTGCAAAGACACCATCGACAGGTCCAGAATATTCACAGCTCCAGCCATTTGCCAAGAAAATCTCCTGTGATTAAAGCCACCCACACCATTTTGGTGTTGGTGAGCACCTATGTCTTCTTCTACTCAGCCAATTCTGTTTTGTCATTTTATCTCTTTATTTTTAATAAATATTATGTGTGGTTGATTCCCACATCAGCCCTCTTGGCTGCAAATTTCTCAGCCATAAGCCCATTTGTGATTATCAGTTCTGATTCCCAAGTTCTCCATCATTTCTACTCCTCTGGAAAAAGAAAAGATCCAAAGATTCTCCTTTTCCTGGATGTTCCCAAGCTCAACATTCTATTTCTCTTCCTAAGAGGAGATATCATTAAAAAGACAATGAGAGCAGTTCATGTACACAGTAGGATAAAAGAGTCATATATCTTATAAATTAGAAGAAACATTAAATGTAAAAATCATTTTCATCATGAGGATCATTATGTCAAAATTTTTTGATCCTTTAATAGTGAATCTCCATATTTCACATTTTCAGATTATTTTGAACTCTTTTCTGGAAATGTCTATTAAATATTCTCCTTCTCCTAGAAATTATTTTTATCATAGAATTGAGAATGTTGAGAAAACCAATTTACATTGGTGGAAGGACAACTGAGAGATGCCATCATTTTCTTCTACATATGAAATAAAGGACATATTTTGTTTTACCTGTGATCTACAAAGATTGTAAAAATATCTGGAGTAAAGAGAGGAGAAAGTTTTGTGAACCTTGTCCCATCAGGACTGGCATAAGGGATATATTATGAGACAAGTAGAGATATTTTTCTCTGATTTCATATAATTTGTAATGTCTTAGAGTTCTTGCTACAGTCTATTATAAAACAGATCTCAAAACAACTTGGTAGAAGCTCTCAATTTTCACTTGAAAACCAGATAAATTCATCTCAAACATCATGATTCTGATATTTTTAGTAATAGAGCTATAAGATGATAATGAAATTACAAACTCATAGTTCTCTTGAAATTTTAGAGAACTTAAGTTCTAAAATGTCCTTTTCTATTCTTATCTAAACTGTGGACTTGGTGAAAATTGTGCTAATAATAAATTAGAGGAAGGTTCCTCAAAAAAAAAAAAAAACTGAGAATCTGAAATTGTGAAATGTTATTTTGCTTTAAAATTGAATATTTACCAAAAAATAGTTAAGAATGTCTAAATTATTATTGACTCTATTACAATTAATCTTCTAAGCTGCAAGTTAGCAAATTTTACAATGATATTAAAATAATTCAAGTATTAGTTGAAAAATCAAAAGCCAAATATTTTAAAATACCAGCAAAGGTAGAACTCTGAAATCTCTTAGTTTATATATAATCATTTAATCTTTTTTTTCTAAAATTATTCAATTTTTTCCAATTATTTAGAAATCTAAATTTTTTCATTAATTCCATTTTTAAAACTCCAATTAATTATAATTTAATTTTATTTTTTAAAAGTTTTTTCAAAAATATGTAAAGATAGTTTTCAGCCTTCCCCTTGCAAATCCTTGTATTCCAATGTTTTTCTCCTTTCCTTCCTTGAACATCTTTCCCAGAGGACAAGTACTCCAATATATGTTAAACATGTGCAAGTCTTCCATATACATTTCCACAATTATCATGTTGCATAAGTAAAATCAGACCAGAGAGAGAGAGAGAGAGAACAAAATTCAATAAAGTAACAACCAATAAAAGTAAAAATATGATGTGATCCACACTCAATATCCTTTGGGTACAGATGGTTCTCTTCATCACGAGACCATTGGCAGTAGTCTGAATCACCTGAATGAAAAGAGTCATGTCTGTCAGAATTGTTCATTGTATAATCCTATTGTTGCATTGTACGGTGTTCTTGTGGTTCTAGTTACTTCACTTAGCATCAGTTCAGGTAAGTCTTTCCAAGCCTCTATTAAAATCATCTTGATGATCATTTCTTATAGAACAATAATATTCCATAACTTTGATATACAAAAACTTATTCAGTCATTCCCTGACTGATGGCCATCAACTCAGTTTCCAATTCTTTGCCACTACAAAAAGGGCTGCTAGAAATATTTTTTTCACGTTGATAGTCCTTTGAACACATCTTCATATTGTTGTTTAGAATGTTTGGATCAGTTTAAAATTCTACTAACAATGTAAAAATGTCTCAGTTTTCCCACATCCCCTCCAATATTCATCATTACCTTTTCCTGTCATCTTAGTCAATCTGGAAGATGTGCAGTTGTGCCTCAGCAACTCCAATTAATTCTAATTTAGTTTTTATTAATTTTAATCCCTTTAAAGGGGATGAGACTTACAGAAAACATAGGTAACAACACTTCATACACACACACATGCATTTATACACACACACATATATATATAAATATAAATAAATGAATTTAAATAAAAATCATAAGTTGTATGACAATAGTAACAAAAAAAGAAAACAAACCTGGGATGGAATGAACAAGCAATTTGAGTAATTCCAAATTATAGAGCAATTCACCTTAAAAAGAGTTGCCTTATAGGAAGGACATACTCTACAAATGTGTGTTGCTCTCAAATTAAATAATAAACCTAAGTAAAATTGACTTTTCTTTGAGTTAACATAAGATATTCCCTAACTTACTCTCCTCTAAGAAACTTACAGGGTTCTCTTTAAGTTGAACTAATTAATAGGTTTATATTTTGTTACCACAAACTTTTGAATAGTTTCATTATTCTTATACCATTTTGAATATTTCCAAGGATGATACCTTCTGCATAATTATATAATTATGAAAAGGCAGATGACAAGAACAGGTACTTATCTTCTTAGTTGTTTAGAATATAGATGTGATAATGATCTCAGACTGAAAATGGTGAGAACTGGCAACTTCTATGCCTATATTCTAAATCATTACAGAAATGCTCAAATTTAGCACAACAAGATCCATCATAAGACAACTCAAACTGTCTTACTTAGAGAGATTTGTTATGAAAAGAAAAATCAAGCCAAATTGTTGAATTAAGGTTCAAAGTGACCTGAACTCTGCTTAATTCATCTCCAGAAAACTTTAAAATAATGCCTCAAAATGAATTCTCTAGTCACATAACTAACAAGAAGACAGGGTGAAAAACTTATTTAACCCAAGAAAACTTAGAAGGCTGGTGGGAAAGGTCTAAATCACTTGGGTCAAAGGGGAATACCATCTAATGCAGGTAAGTCAGAAGCAGTCAGTGCCCCAGAAAACCAGGAGAAGAACCCAGACTCTAATACAGTTTAGAGAGCCTGTTCCTGACATAGCAGGCAATCAGGGCACATTGCCTGATTGAATAGCAAGTGAGCAGTGGAATAGATCAGTTACACAAGACATAACTATAGTAAACCACTATAGGTTTGGGTTTAATAAACCCAAAGATTGCAGTTTCTGGAATGAGAACCTATTATTTGACAAAAGCAGCTCCCAAAAAACTCCCTAAAAATACTATTGGCAAAAAAGGGAAAATATGCATATATAACATATGTCTAAACACATATATATTTACTGAAAAAATTAGGAAATAAATTAGTGAAATAGAAAAACATTATCCAACAATAAAATTAGATTTGGCAAAATGGAAAAAATACATCTGCTGAACAAAACAACTCCTTTAGAAATATAACTGGCCAAATGAAAAAAAAAATAGAGGTTAAAAAAGCTAACTGAAGAAAATAGTTAATTAAAAATAGAATTACACCAATGGAATTGAACTCCATGAGACATCAATAATTAGTTTTAAAAAATGAAACAAAAAGAAGCAAATGTAAAATATCACACTGGAAATACACTGTAAAATAGATGCAGGAGAGACAAGATAAGAATTGTTGCACTATTTGAAAGCCATGAACAAAAAAGGAATGTGGAGAAATCATTTCAAGAAATCAAGGACAGCCAATATGTCAGAGTAAAGGCAGGAACTCACTTAACAACTCCCCCAAACCGCTCCAAGTTTTTTTAAATAACAACTCTGAAAAATTTTAGAGCATCAGAACACCCAAAAAGAGAGAGTAGAACATTTTCCAGCTGAAGGAAACTAGAAGTTCAGCACACACCAGGATGAGAGTTCAGTATGCAATTCCAATGCAAGCTGTCCTAGCATGATTTCAGGTTGGAACCCAGATCCAGACTCGGCTAAACCCCTGAATCAAATCTTACACATGGTACTTTTCTTCCAGTCACTTTCCCCCCTCAAATGTCTAAAGAGAGTTTGAAACCACTTGCGTTCTTTCTCCTAGATTGAAGCCACCCCCCCAAAAAAAAAATAAAAAACAGGATCTCTCTTTGGCTTGTCTTTAGTACTAATTAGCTCCTCCCTTCACATAGGCAGGGTTCATTGTGCAATTTTCACCAATGAAGGAAGTCATAAAAATGACCCTCTGAGCAATAGGCTACATTTATATTGGAAAGATGTGGAGCTTGTCGCTTTTCTTCTCCATAAAAAGAAATGCAGGTTAAAAATCAATTGAAGACTAAACAATAATCTTAAAAAAATGAATGGTCAAAGAACACATTCAATAATTTCATTAAAAGAAAATGACAAAAATGAGATAGCTTATTGAAACTAATGGGAAGCAGTAATATCAGTAATGCAAGGGAAATTTCTCTCTCTAAATATTTATAACAATAAAATAGATAAAGAGCAGACCAATGATTTGGATACATAATTTAAAAATAAAACCTCTAGACAAAGAACAAATTAAAAATACCAATTAAATATGAAATTGGAATTCTTAAAAATTAAGAGAGATTTATAAGGATAATAAAAAATTGTGTGTAATAAAACAATTGAATTAATAAAGAGAACTAGAAGATGATTTTATGAAAAAAATAAACCATTGTTTAATTTTTTTTAAAGTAAGGAACAAAAACGAATGACTAGTATTAAAATTTTTTTATTATACTATGTTAAAGAAATGCTTGTTTTTCACAAATCTAAAATAAAAAAAAATCTTTGAGAGTTAATGAAAATGGCAGTTATATCAACAAAGAGTTATATATTGCACTCTTAAAATAAAGTGTTAAGTTGATCTCTAAAGTGTAGATAAATATGAAAGTGTAGAAGTTTGTCACAGGCAGACACATACCATATTTTCACTCTACATTTTTTTAGGCTTTTGGGGAACAGTCCTGAGGCAATAGCAATCAATGGGAAATAAATCAGATCAATTAAAATCATAGCTCTCTACTTCACTCTGCAGTTATAGTCTTCAGTTTTAGTTCCTTCTGTTTCATATATACATATATCCAAATATATATGAATGTGTATATATAGAGAGAATATATATGTATACATAGTTACAATCAACTATATATAGTTATAGTCAACATGAAATTTATCCAAAATCATGACAAAAAAACAATTTACTGAGTAATGATAATTGCTTCTGAAAGTGTAGAGATGTGTCCCAAGCAGACATATACCGTATTATCACTATATATTATATTTTAGGTTTCTGGGGAATAGTCCTGAGACAGTAATAATAAGTTGAAATTAAACCAGGCTAATTCAAAACATAGCTTCCTACTTCACTCTGCACCCTTCTCATCAGTTATGATCAACATAAAATCTATCCAGATTCCTAAAAGAAAAACAATTTACTGCATAATGATGACTGTGTCTGCAATAAAATCACAGAATTATTCTATGAAATGATATAATCCTAAGAATAGGGCTTTCTTCTGGAAATGTATTTTTCCAGTGCAATAAGTTTAAAATGTACTTTTCAGGAGCATCTAAGTAAATTATTTTTACAATTAAAGAGTATACTGACATGGCCAGGCTTAAAGGCAGGAAGATTCATTTTCTGAGTACAAATCTCACCTCAGACAATTACTTGCTGTGTGATCTTGGGCAAATCACTTAACTCTGTTTGCCTCAGTTTCCTCAACTATAAAATGAAAAGAGAAAATGGCAAACCATGACCATTTCATTGCTCAGCAAAAGTCAAATGGGATTCAGATTTGGGCACAACTAAAATGACTGAAGAATCGAAACATTACAAATGATGTCCTTGTGTGTATGTATGTGTGTGTGTGTGTGTGTGTGTGTGTGTGTGTTTGTATGTTACAGACTTCTGTCAAAGATCAGTAAAGCCTAGGGACTATGAGAAGACATTTTCAAAAATATAACATTTTCAAAGGAAATAGATTATATCAAAACAAAATTATATAAGTTAAAGTTACATATGTGTATATGTGTGTTTATTTATATATGGATCCTACATTAAAAAGCCTAAAGCAAAGATAATGAGATTATAGGAAGCAGAATTGTGTAGTAGAGAGACAACTGTTTTAAATTTAATTTGTAGTTTAAAAAGCTATATGTAATAAAAGTTTACACTTTAAGATACATTCTTATTTTAAAATTTTTATGTTCAATTCTTAAGTTCATAATAAAAGAGATAAAGATTTTTAAAAGAATAAAGGTTTTTTAAATGCAAAGAGTGAATATGCTATTATTGAAAATGAAATCAGAGCAATTCTAGAAAGTTATTTGATACAATTATATGCCAGTAAATTTCTACCAAATTCCTATTATGAAACAAATTTACTACTGATGCTTTAACCAGGAAAAACAAAAAAGATAAAAGGAAAAATATAGACTAATTCCATTAATGAATATGTATGTAAAAATCCTAAACAAAATCCCAAACTACCTGGGAGACTGCAACAATATGTTACAAAGATTTTTACATTGTGATTAAGTATGATTTATACTAGGAAATCAGGGATGGTTTCACATAAGGAAAATTTATAACATTATTTATTATATCAATAACAAAAGTAAGAAAAATGCTATCAATAGATGAAGAAAAACTTTTGATAAAATATAATATGCATTTTTTATTTTAAAAAAATCAAATTTGAAAACATTCTACTATTTAATGTGTTAGAAATACTAGCAATATCAACAAGAGAAGGAAAAAACCTGAAGGAATCTAAATGGACAATGAATAAATTTTTGGTGATTTTTTTTATTTGTAAATTTTTTATTCTTTTTTAACAAATACAAAATAAGAAATAGGGAAAAACATTTCTGTGTATTTGATATATAATACTAAATTTCCATTTCAAGAAAACCTATCTAATAAATACTACATGTTGTTTTCAAAGTTTCCCAGTTTTTCTTCATTTACTTCTAGGTTTTCTTTTGCTCTCTGCTGTGACTTTTATTTTATTTTTTCCCTCTCTCTCCCTACCTACCCTGTATCCTAAAGAAGACTACAATTACATGTGCTTATGTGGAGAGAGAGAGAGAGAGAGAGAGAGAGAGAGAGAGAGAGAGAGAGAGACCTATAAACATCCATACCCACACTCACATACATTTATGTAAAATCATGTTGTCCATATTTTCATTTGTCATGTCCTTCTGTGGAGGTGGATAGCATCTTCCTCCATTGGTATAAGTCTTTACATGCTGTTCTTATTGTTTTGCTTAATCAACCAACTTTTTCATATCCTTTACCCTAGCTGTATTTCAACACAATGAGATCTGAAAGCTTGTCTAAAATAGTTTCTTTCTAATTTTCTGCATTTCTTCTATTCTTATCTATATCGATATATTTATACAAGAAAATTTCAATTTAAAATACGCAAAATTATCCATTTTACACTTCAACAATGCCCTCACCTTATAATATAATTTAAACTATGACAATACCAAATTTAATATAGTATATATTAATTAATATATTTATTGTATTTAATTTGATTTATTTTAAATATATTAATATATTTAATAAAGCATAATTTAAACTATGACACTACTGAATCCCTTCCATTACATTTTTCTATTTTTTCCCCTGATTTCCTTGAAATTCCTGACCTTTTGTTCTTATGAAGGAAGAACTTTTGAAGAAACAAAGAATTTAAAAGAAAGCTTTAAAAAACTCCAGGAACTGATGCTTTATTGATCAGCAAGTCTTTTCTACTTTCAGTGTTACTGGAAGCAAGGCTGCACTTCATTTGCAGAACAATGGACATTGTAATGTTCGGGCTAGCTTTCTGGAGGATCTCTGGGACCAACCTTGATCTTAATGCAGGAGTGCAGGAGGCAGGAGGGTCAACAGGATGGTGGTCAAAAATGTAATGTCTCATTTCCAGTCCTCGCCGCCCTTAAATACCTTGGTATGATTACACATTACAGTATGTGTGAGCTAGAGAACCATTGCATCACCATGCTAAGTACTAAGTATGTGTATATTAAAGAACCATCATCTCATCAATTCTACTGTATTAATACCTTGTTGTAAGTATCCTTGTTTCAAGTATACTTATCCAGAGTTCTTGGCCTCTACAAGATATGACACGGGCTTGTTTTATTACTTAAATCTTTATTCTTCAATAATTTTTTAAAGGTATTGAGGTCTTGAAATAGTTTTTTCCATATACTATTTATAATTATATTTATAATACAAATCATTTATATTCATAGGTCTCAGTCATCTTGAGAGTTTTCTTTCAAAAATTTCTACACATTTGTTGTCTTTTTATCAGAAATGCTCAAAAGTTCTCCATTCCAGCAAGATGATAGTGTATGTATTTTATCTCATCCCTAAGACCTCACAAATCTCTACAAAACAGAAATTATTCGCCAAAGATAAAGTATCTTCTGTTGTTCCATGGTCTAGGACAATTAGAATCCAAAAGAAAAACCCATTTATTTATTTAGGAAAACTCCTGGAACTGATGCTTTGCTGACCCCAAAATCACTCAGCATGCCTTCTTTACTTCCAGTACTACTGAAAGTAAGGCTGCATTTCAATGGCAGATCAATGGACATGTTATGGACTTTCACCCACAGTCACTTCTGCATCAAGTTTTCCCCCTTTCCTTTCTAGTGGTTTAAAGACCATGGTTCCAGACTGCACAGGTTTGCTTGGGCCCCAACAGCCCAAACTCTTTAAGTGCAAAAACCTGTGGGGTCTGAATTCTCACCACTTCTATATCCTTTACCAAATTAGTTACCCTGAGTTTGGTCCAGTTTCCTCAACTCTAAAAATGAGAATAACAAAGAGATTTTTTACATCCAGATGGGGTTTTTAGAATCCAAGGAGATAATATAACAATATTATCTGTTAATTATCAATTAATATTATTTAGCATGCTGCCTGAAATATTAGTCTATATATAAATGCTAATTATTTTATTACAGGGAATCTTATATCATTTTAATTATTACTAATTTATAGCATGAAAAATGTATTAATTTTCCTGATTTTCTATACCTTTCTAACATGTGACTACACTTATAATGTTATTTTTTTTATTTTTGTTGTTTTTCTGGTTGTTCTGTTTCATTTGTATGTTCATTAATATATGCTATTATTGTTCATATTATTATTTTTCTTTAACCCAGTCCTTATTTTGGAAATATTAAGTATCCAAATGTAGATTTTTACTTTATTTTTTTATAAAGATTTTTATACTTTATTGTATAAATACAATTTATATTGTTGTGCCATATTCATTACTAACTACCACAAATTACCAAATTAAGGTATTAATTCTGCCTGCTTTGCCTGTGAAAGCATCTTTAACAAATACATCTCTGCTCTCCTGGAGCCCAAAAAAGGTCCTCTTCTCTTGGAGTTTTGCTAATGACTTGATCTTCATAATTAGTTATTAGTAATTGAAGATGGGGGATTCTCAATCAGTGGGAATACTTGAAAGCTTTTTCAGCTGGAGCAAAAGTTTACTTTTTTAGACATGTCCCTTTTTCCCTTGGCAGACTAATGTCATTGGTGCTGCCCATGACATGATCATCACACCTCTGGAGACAAATGGGCTCAGATGATGCAGTCCTTATAACTGGCCTTATAACTGCCTGAGCCATCACATATGCACACACAAGCACAAAGTAACGCAATTTGACTCAGCCCTTTCCTTCATCCTAGAAGCAGAGAACAATCAGGTGAGTGTCTTCTTCTATCTCAGTTTTATATCTTGGGACTTAGAAGCAGAAAATGTTTTTCCAGGAAAAATTAGAGTTAGAGCGTTGTTCAGTCCCTGTCTGCAGGGGACAAGGAAGACGCCTTGAAAAGGCTGTGAAGCAGGCCTTGGAATTTTTCCTTGGAATCTTATTTGTATCCCTGTCTTTACTGATATTTTCTCCCCTACTCCATGATCTCATCTCTTACAGGTGATTTTTCAATAACCCATAACTGTTGTACCTGCCTTTAGAGCACCCTAGATGTTTCATTCGCACCTATTGTGAGGGGCATTTTTCTAAATCCCACTCTTCTGAACTCACTTCTCTGACATTTTGGACTTTTTCTCTTTTCTCTAGATTCTAAGAATTCTGTCTTTCTGGTGAGAATGAAAATTGTTTTTTTTCACCCTCCATTCTCTGCTGTTTGTCACCTCATCTTTCTTCTTCCTTTCTCTTCCCTTTGTTCTTTCAGTTTGTCTCTTCTCCTGAGCTGCTCTGATTGATGTTTATTGCCTCTGGCTTTTCTGAAACCTTTATCTTTCTCCTGTTAATGCTCTCCTTTCTCATCTATTGTTTATCCTACTTTTCAGACATTTAAAAAGGTCCAAGAGTTTCTGGGTAGTTTAGTCATTTATTAATAAAGCCAGCAGGTTACTAGTAATAGGGTGGTTATTTGGTGAACAGACGTGTATATAAGCTACAGAAGAGTACATGGATTATGGACCATCAACTAGCAATCAAATCTAGTTAGTTAATGTGATTGAAGGTGGATTATATTAAAATGAAGGGTTGAGTGTCTTTTGATAGGAAAAGTATCTCTACATCATACTAACCATAGTTTTAGGCTATCAGTTCAAAAAATGTATACCTTACCCAAGCATGAGCAGAACAGTATGGGCTTCCCAAATTTAGATTAAATTCCTTATAAGGTGGGGTGTAGTCTGCCTGACATTGAGGAGAGTTACTGCAATCTCATGAGTACTCTCCTTGTGAAGAATTGAACTTTTAAAGGACTTTAGAAGAAGATGGGAGAAATAACTCCATTGGATTTGGGAAGGATGAATTTAAAAGTCTTTACACAACTGCAGATGAGTATCCTATCAAACAGGAACACTTGGAATCAATACCTGTCCTTTCTTATATCCAAAATGCAAGTCCTTCTTTAGATGCCCCATTTCTTGAGTCCCCGAAGTCACAACCTATCAAGAGTGAATATTCTCCCCATGTGAATGTGAATCTCTACCTGATTCTATCAATATTGTTTCCATGGCTTCTAGTTTATTTGAACATAGTTAAGCCCTTACTTTGATTCCCTATTGGCTGAATACTATCCTCTCTGAAAATTCTAATTCCCTCTTGTTTTTCTAAGTCACCTCCTCTGATCACATCAATACAACTATTTCCTCAAGTGTAAGTATTCTCCACCTCTGTTTAGAAACATTTGCAAGTCTGATTCCCCCGCCCATTACTTTTTCCCTTTTTAATTTTTATTTCCTCATTCCACATCCTAGCAACCTAATTTTCAATTCTTATGTTTCAATTTCCTAATTTGTTTCATTTCTCTGTATTTCTCTAATTCAATTTTGATAACTATGTAGAAACTAAACTACCATTCCCACCAAGAGCTCTGAATCACTTCACAATTTATTGGTTATTAATATTCATTTCTCATAACTTCAGATCATAATTAAATTCCCACCTTTGTCAGGGAGCCTTTGCTGATTATGTTAATACCTATGTTTTCCCTCTATTTACTATATATAATATACATATATATATTATACATATATACTATGTCTTACTATTTCTATATCTAATTTCTCCTTTTGTATGTTGGTGTTTTCATATTTTTACCTCAGTAGACTGTGAGCTTCTTAAAAAATAGGTACTACTTTTTAGCTTTCTTTTTTCTCTTAAAATTTAGTATTAAGCCTATCCCATAGTGATACTGCCATCTTCTGGTACTTATAATTTTGTTAAAAGCAAAATTTTTAAGAATGATTTTAGCATAAAAACCTTTATGCCTTCATTTGTGTGTGTGTTTTTTAATATAGTTTAGATTTTTTTTAAGTGACTAGGCATCATAGAAATTTTTTTCCAGTATATTTATGGAGTTGCTAATAGTTGCTAACAATTGGACATATGGAGGAACTCCCTGTCCTAAGACAGATCTCCATCTCTCCTGTCTCCATCCCTGCACTTTCCTCCACTTTCATGCCACAAAGAGAGGGACATCAGACATTAGGCCTGTTGGTCGGTCCTAGCAAAAAGAAGTTACTTCTCATTTGACAAGTTATTGCCCTGCCTATGTACTGGGAAGTTCCTGTGTATCAAGGTTGTTTTAGGCAATGAGTGAAATTCCCCCCCAATCATAAATAACAAAATTGGAACCATCTATCAACCTTTGTTGAGCTTTGTCTCTTTTAGGCTTCAGGATATCAACTTCCAAAGTCTTGTTCAACCTGAATACCAACTCCTACCTCATTCTGAATCTCAGAATCCCCTGGATACTGCTGCCATCATCTTCAAGTCACATATTTCCCCTTTGCAGTCTGGACTCTGCTTGGCAGGGCCAGCTCTACTCCCTTTATCAGCCTGAAGTAACTCCAGAAGGTGAAACTTTTATCCCTTTCCATCAAAAGAATTTGAGTCTCAATAGCTTAAAAGGGGAATGATATAATGTTCCTCCTAGGGAGGATGTATCAATAACCCTAAAGCTACCTGGCCTTAATCCTAAAACCATTTGGCTTTGGAAGTGCTGTACTTCCACAAACAATGCTGGCTGTCAGATAACAATCTGTTGGTCAGTAATAATAAAGTCTCTGAGACAATAATGAGGTGTATATCAGATCAGTTCTCAACTCTTACCTCTAGGATCACTTCTCAATTCTATCATCAAGTCATAAATTAGCATATCAGTGACATGATACATCTGACCGATCTTTTTCCTATAAATCTACTTTCTTGCTCCTGGTTATTTGCTAAATTCTTTTGGAACTTAGTCCACTTTAATTGGCATCATGATTATAATAAACTTTGCTCCTTGACTTGGGGATGTGTCTGAGTCAATTCTTTTGAGATACCTTATTCCACCAGTCTGGAACCCCAGCCTTTTTCATGTCTCCTTTGAACTCCAACCACTTAAACAAACTAAACAATTCTCATCAATACTTGTAATACTGGCAAACTTTCATAATTACAATTTCCATGTTATCCAAAGGTGCGGAGCTTCGATCTGAGTCACACATTGATTTACTCCCCATGACATCCCCTCACTCCTCTAAGATTGAGTCCATCCAGGATCCATTATCAGATATAAGGGCAGAGGCTGAGATTTGGCTTCTTAATCTCATATGTATCTCACCAGAAGTCCTCCCCATCATTTGTGCTTACCATGGGCAATAAGGACTAAGGAGCTCCATCCTTACATGTCTTTTAGTAATCAACTACTATTGCTGTTGCTACTGCTATTAAGCTGCAAAAAATATAAAATCCTGCTCGTTGGATATGTAACCTTTAAAGAAAAGACTAAATAAGGGGATGTATTTTCTACCTAAAGAAAAGACAGAAACTTGAATTGGACATTCCCTTTTCACTGAGTGGCATCAAAAATATTTTCAAATAAACTTGTTCTTTCTTTTTTCAGCTAGTCTCTGAAATTATTCACTTGCAGCTAACAGATCCAGCTGGTTTCTCCTGCTATCTCCTGGAACCAAGATTAATATTTCCTCAACAATTGAGAAATACAATGACTACAATTCTGCTGAGACCACATAAGGATGAAAATGTAACTAGCACATCAGAGCTGGACCACCTAAGTAAGGTTTCTTATCCCAATCAGACTTCCTTGCTTTAACTCAAACCTTTTTTTCCTTTGGAGTAGTAGAAAGTTTCCTTCAAAATCTCTTTGTTTGCATAAATATTCTTCGAAAATTTTTAAGACTAAAATGGTATCAAAGTAAATAAGACAAAGTTGTAGAAATCTTCCAGAATGATTGGGTGAACAAAGATTTTTTTTTTTTAATTGGAAAAATGTCTTGCAAGTTTCTGGGGAAAAGTGTGCATGTGGATTTTCTTTTGGACCTTTTAGGTTTTTTTTTCTACTTTCTCTTTTCCTGTATTAGGGTTCTGATAGGTGTTGTTGAATAGAATCACTGAACCCCCACAAATATGTTGGATTTCATTGATCCCTAATGCTATCCACCAAAAGTTGGGGAGAGTTGATTTGACTTTCAAATGTATTGGGTTTTGAGTTGGTGTTATGAGGTTTCTCAAAAGAATTTATAGGCTTAGACCTTCTCCAAAACCAGGGTAAAAATTTATCATGTTATCGATTGGAGTGCTTTAGTCCAAAGGGGAGTTTTAGCCATTAATAAGGGGAAAGACTCTGGCTAAGTTCCCTGACTGAACGGAACTAATAAGGGAAGAGACACCATTCTAATTAAGTCCTAATGAATTTGCTGTCATAAGTCAGATGGTTCTCAATGAACCCTCAACTCAATAAAGTAGGCTTAACTACTTCTTTCCTAAAGAAGTTAGCAGGGGATTGAAGTACAGATAAGTTCTTTTACAGAAGGGCAATAACCTTGGGCTTGACATCATAACATGGACATCAGATTAGGTTTCCAGAGTTTTGTCAAAGCAAACAATTCAACAAGCTATTCAACTCCAATCCAGTGCAATAAAGGCCTACTTAGGATAATAAAAGGCCTGAACAAAATTGAAAGGTAGAAATTATCTATGCCTCTTGCTTCTTGCTTCAGAAAAAGACCTTGACTTCCAGAGAGTTTATAGTAATTTTTGCTCTCTCTGTCTATATCGCTCCCTGTGGTCCATCTAGACATTAGGTTACTAGAAAGATCATGATCTTTTGTTGAGGACTTACTCACTCTCATTGGTTCCAATATATATAACTTGAAAAAAATTTTTTGAGGGAAATTCTGGCTTAGTCTGAATGAAAACTAGTTCAAAAATAAGCTAACTCCTGAGAGTACATTTAAATTTATGGTGAAACATTTTATGGCCAGCTTGTAGGGATTAATCAGCATTATCTATATTTTTTAAAATATTTTTTCTCCTGTTATATGTAGCTTGTTATTGTTTGTCCTTTATTTTCTAAAACCCATGACATCATGGAAATGATGTCATAACATGCAGGTGAATTTGATTTAAGTGAGGGAGAGATGGCTTAGATGATTTCATTTAGAAATAATGCATAGGACCATTTGAATTGGACATATTGAGAGAATTACAGGATGTTTTAAATGAAGATGGCTACCCAAAGAAGTGGATTGTTCATTTGGAGAGATCTTTTATTTGAAGCCATTTTCTCTCTGTTTCTAGTTAACTGTTTTGTTTTTATTTGTTTTCTCTTAATAATTTGTTTTGTTTTTGTGTGAATTACATATTAGCTCTTGGACATAGCAATTGAGAACCACATTAAAAGTTTTTCTGCTTTTAGTTTCTAGTGAGCACAAAAGGTATAAAGGTTATTTCTTTTATATTTGTTTTTATTTCATCTAGATTATAAGCTATCAGCAATTTTTTTGAATAGTGAATTGATAATTTTAACAAGATTCCTTTATTTGTGTTCTGATCAACCAAATTAAATGGGTAGAAAGAATGAGAACTCTTCAGTTGAATGACTCAACTATTTCTTAGAATATAATTGTATCTCTCTTCCTAATTCTGCTGCGTGTGTGTGTGTGTGTGTGTGTATGTGTGTGTGTGTAGATAGAGACAGAGAGGCAGAAGGAAAGAGGGTCAGAGAGAGGCATAGAGACAGACACAAAGATTTTCCCTTCCTTCCTTCCTTCCTTTTTATCTCTCTTGCATCTATCTCTTTCTCTAAGAACATTGCTACTTCAATCAGTGAGAAAATGATTTTTCTTGATTTAGTTCTAGGTATTGTCTTCTTTATCCAGACTGGAGCAGGTATACTGGGAAACGTCTTTCTCCTTTCTCATTATACCATCACTTTCTTCAATGGCAACAGGCTGCGGTCCATTGATTCCATTTTTTTCCACTTGGCTTTGGCCAACTCTATCATGCTTATTTCCAAGGGAGTCCCTCAGACAATGATTGGTTTGGGGCTGAAAATTTTCCTTAATAATGTTGGCTGTAAAGTCATTCATTTCCTCCACCGAGTTGTCCGTAATGTTTCTCTCACTATCACTTGCTTTCTAAGTGCATTTCAGATTATCACTATCAATCCCTTCACCTTCTCCATTTGGTCAAATCTCAAAGCTCAAGCCTCAAATTACATTATGCCCTTCTGCCTCTTCTTCTGGATTCTACACATTCTAATAAATGTTCATTTATTTGGAAATATGCAGAAGTATACAGAAAGAAGTAACAACACAAGGGTATGGAATATTGGATTCTGTTCACAATTTGCTGCAGCATCATTCAAAATCTCTGTATTTGTAATTTTCTTCTCTATTCCCGATTTCCTGTGTGTGGGATTTATGGTCATAGCCAGCAGCTATCTGGTGCTTCTCCTGCAAAGACACCATAAGCAAGTCCAGCATATTCACAGCTCCAGCCATTTGTCAAGAAGGTCTCCTGAGACTAAAGCCACCTATACCATTTTGGTGTTGGTGAGCACCTATGTCTCCTTCTACTCAGTCAATTCTGTTTTGTCATTTTATCTCTTTATTTCTGATAAATATTATGGGTGGTTGATTCCCACATCAGCCTTCTTGGCAGCATGTTTCCCAGCCATCAGTCCATTTGTACTTATTATTTCTGATTCTCATATTCTCCATATTTTCTATTCCCTCTGGAAAAAGAAAAGATCCCAAGATTCTCCTTTTCCTGGATGTTTCCTTGCTCAAAATTCTATTTCCACTCCTAAGAATAGATATCATTAAGAAGATAATAAGAGCAAGTCAGTATGCAGGAGGAGCAAGGAATCATATGATTTAGAAATTGGAAGGAATATTATTTGTAACAATCATCATCATGAGGAACATTTTTTCAGAATTTTTTTGGTGTCTTTTAATTGTGAACCTCCCTATTTCACATTTTATAGATTATTTTGACCTCTGCTTCTGGAAATGTGTATTAAATATTCTCCTTCTCCTTTAGAAATTAATTGAAAGGGATGTTGAGAAAACCTGTTTACACTGGTGGAGGGACAACTGAGAAATGTCTATCAATTTCTTATATATGAAGGATATATAAGAAGGGGTAAATTGTGTTCTATTTGTGATCTAGAAAGACTGTAGAAAATATCTGGAGAAAAGATAGGAGAAAATTTTGTGAAGCTTATCCCTCATAAGGGCTAGCATAAGGGGTACATTATGTTACAAGTAGTTTTTTCTCTAATTTCATATATTTTGTAAAGTCTTAGATGTTCTTGCTACCATCTATTATAAAACAGATCAAAAAACAAGTCAGTTCAACCTCTTAAATTTTAGTTCAAAAGAGCTAAACCTATCTCAAACATTATGATTCTGATATTTTTATTAATAGTGTTATAACTTATAGCTCACTTGAAACTTCAGCGAACTTAAGCTTTTCAATATCCTTTGCTATCCTCATCTAACCTGTGATCTTGTTGAAAACTCTGCTAGCAACAAGTTAGAGGAAGATTCTTTTTTAAAAAAAGTAAAATCTATGAGAATCTAAAATTGTAAAATAAGTCATTTTGCTTTAAGATTGAATATTTACCAAAAAAAAGACCTAACCATTTCTAAATTATTATTCACTCCATTACAAGTAAGTTTCAGTGAGGTATGTTAGCAAATTTTGCAATGATATTGAAGTCATTCAAGTATCATATAAGTTAAAAGACACACACACACACACACACACACACACATTTTGTTGTTGTTGTTGTTGTGGCAATTGGGATTAAGTGACTTACCCAGAATTCCACAATTAGGAAGTGTTAAGTGTCTGAGGCCAGCTTTGAACTCAGAAGACATATATTTTAAAATACAAGAAAAGGCAGAACAGTGAAATCTTTTAGTTTATTTATAATTTGATCTTTTTTCCTGAAATTATTTACTCAATTTTTCTTCCAATTATTTAGAAATATAAAGTTTTCAATCAATTGTATTTTTTCTTTTAGAACTCCAAGTAATTTTAATTTTATTTTGTTTTTAAAAGCTTTTTATTTTGGGGGCAGCTAGGTGGACCAGTGGATAGAGTACCAGCTCTGAAGTCAAGAGGATCTACATTCACATCTGTTCTCAGACACTGAACACTTCCTAGTTGTAGGACCCTGAGCAAGTCACTTAACTCAAATTGCCTCAGGGAGGGAAATACTTTTTTATTTTCAAAACATATGTATAGATAGTTTTCAACATTTACCCTTGCAAAACCTTGTGTTCCAAAGTTTTGTCTCCCTTTCTTCTCCTGATCTCCTTCCTCAGATAGAAATTAATCCAATATATATTAAACATGTGCAATTCTTCTGTCCATATTTCCACAATTTTCCTGCTGTGCAAGTAAAATCAGATTAAAAAGAAAACAAAATGCAAGCAAACAACAACCTAAAAAGCAAAAATTGGATGTTGTGATCTATATTCAGTCCCTTTTGGTTGTAGATCACTCTCTCCATTACAGTACCATTGGAATTGGCCTGAATTGCCTCACCGTTGAAAAGATCCACATTGTTCAGAATGAATCATTGTATAATCTTGTTGCTATATATGATGTTGTCTTGGCTCTTCTCACTTTATTTAGCATTAGTTCCTGTAAGTCTCTCCAGGCCTCTCTGAAATTATCCTGCTGATCATTTCTTATAGAAGAATAATATTCTATAACATGCATATACCATAACTTATTCAACCATTCCCAAATGAGGGGCATCCACTCAATTTTCAGTTCCTTGCTACTACAAAAAGGACTGCTATAAACATTTTTGCACATTTTGATCCTTCCCCCCTTTTTATTATCTCTTTGGGATACAGTCCAATAAGACACTATGGAATCAATAGGTGTGTAATTTGATAACCTTTTGGGCATAGTTCCATATTGCTCTCCAGAATGGTCTGATCAGTTCATAACTTCACCAACAATGTATTAATTAGTGTCCCAGTTTTCCCACATCCATTCCAACATTCCTCATTTTCTTTTCCTGTTATCTTAATAGAAAGTAACATACCTTTTTCTCAGTTTTCTCTACAAAAACTGAACAAATAGCAGGATATAAAAATTTTATGGCTAAATGAAGAAAAACATATGAAAGGTAGGAGAGACCATTGCTCAAGTACCAGTCACTAATGTGAGCAATCAATTCCAGATCTATACAAAATGGGAAACAGTAGCAACGTGCTTGTTAATTCATTCGCCTGATCTGCAACATTCAGATACATACCCTGATTTTGATAAAAGAGATGAAGGTATTTTCTGTCTGAGGGTCTTAGTGAAAATGGTCCAATGATTACAATCGCCTTTAATGAAATATCATTCAATGAGCAGACAAAACCCTAATAAAAGCTCTCAGTTGTCCTCGTCATTAGTCAAAACAGCTTGCTCCAGCACAAATGTCTGGAGTGGGAGGTTCCACAACAACTGAAATAAATAGCCAGCCCATTCAATGGAAATTTGAAGGAAAGACAGGGATTATAACACCTTATGTCATCAGTAAGGTGCCCATAAATTTATAGGGCAGGAAGGTGTTAGAAAAGATTGGATTGGCATTAAACACTACCCTTTTCTAATGGGAGGGTCACTGTAGAAGCCTTATTACCCATAATGCTGCCTACACCTATAACTTGGAAAAATGATGTTCCCATTTGGGTGGAACAGTGGGTCCCTGGGGTGGAAAAAAAAAATCAGTCTTTACACACTGTGATAGAAGAACAGCTAAGCCAGGGGCATATTTAGCTCTTTCTTAGCCTCTGAAATTCTCCAATTTTCACTACAAAAAAGAAATCAAGTAAATGATGCATGTTAACAGATTTAAGAAAAGCAAATGAACAAATGGAGAGCTTTTTAACCTGGATTTCCCTTGCTTACACAATTTGCTAAAAGGATGCTCATTATGAATAATAGATATAAAAGACTTTTTATTCTATCCCTTTCCATAAGAAAGATAGATTTGCCTTTTCCATACCTAGTATAAACCTATGGAACCTCATAATAGAAATGAAGAATAACCTCACCATGTGTCAGATGTATGTTACTGTTGCTCTTGCTTCTGTAAGAAAAACTTTCTCACAAGTTATACCGTTATACTATATGGATACTATTTTAGGGTGTGCTAAAAATACGTGATCTCTAGGAACATGTTTACAGACTGTAATAGAAACATTAAATCATTATCATTTGCAAATAGCTCCTGAAAAAAATTCAATAAGAGCTTCCATTCAATATTTAAGATTTACCATTAAGTCACAGTTCCTCATCCTGCAAAAATTGTTCTTATGTAAAGAGAAATTGAAAATTTTAAATGATTTTCAGAAGTTAATTGGGGACACACAATGGCTGCAAACTATACTAGGCATAACTACAGATCAATGGAAATCTTTTATGATGTCCTGAGAGGAGACACCCATTTAAATTCTCTGTGATAACTAACCTCAGATGCAAAACAGGCTCTTGAAGGCAGTAGAGACAGCACTTACTCAAACTATTATTAAAAGAGACTTAGAAAAGCCCAACTACAGTTATTCATCAAAACAAGGAATTCTGGAATGGTTTCCTTCCCAGGCTCAGCCTGTCCATAGTTTAGTCATTTATCCTGTGTTGGCAGCAAATATGATTGAAAGGCATAAGGAGAGTCCTACAACTTTCAGGGTTTATACCTCATGCTCTATATATTCCATATACTCAAACCCAAATTGATTCCTTTTTGCAAGCATTCCCTGAATGGCAATGTTTGTTAACTTATGCTCTAAATCTCCATCATGGATTACCTTTGTGTCTTACATACATATATCTTGGCCATGGACTTTTGAAACTAAATCTTTTCAGAAGTCACTTTCAGGTCCTACCGTATTCACAGATGCCAACAAAAATAATAAATGTTTTGTTTATTCTATGGAGTTAGCAATAAAGAGGGTTTGTTACCTCTCATGTACTTTACCCAGCAAAATAAACTATATGTGCTCATTCTTGCTCTGCAATTTTACCCTTGTGATTGTAATCTAGTCACAGATTCAGCTTATGCTACTGGTGTTTTGTCACTCTTCTCAATGGCCCAGATAAAATTTTCTAGTTCTAACATTTATCAGCTTTTTCAGCAACTTCAAAACTGTGTCTGATCAAGATTAGGTATGTGTTATGTCCTACGTGTACCATCACACACACACAGTTACCAGTCCCTATATTTCATGGTAATTCTGTGGCAGATTTTATTCTGACTGCTGTCAGTCATATATATCCTCAGTTTCAAGCTGCTACACTCTTCTCATCAGTTATATTATCAATCAGCTCATGTTTTTTGAGTTCAATTTGGTCTTCTTACTAAAGAAGAAGCACAGCAAATAGTTAAAGCCTGTCTGACTTGTGTCCCATTTCATCTACCGCCTTTGCCTCCAAGCTATAATCCAAGGGGGCATAAACCCAATGAGTTATGGCAAATGGATGTTACTCATTACTCTCATTTTGGGAAATTAAAATATATTCATGTGATTGTTGACACTTATTTTACAGGTTTTACTTTTTCTATGTCTATGGATAGGGAAACCACAAAGGCAACCACAGAGGTTATGGCGTTTGCCATTATCAGATCCCTTTAGGGGATAATGGCCTGTATATACCTCAAAACATTTTCAGAGTTTCTGTGCCGAATTTAGTATCAAACACTACAGCGATACCTTTCAGTCTCCAAGGATAAGCTATAGTAGAATGGAAAAACAGGGATATCAAAACTACTTAAAAAACAAAAGAAAGGAGGAGCCACAGGCATCCTTAGAACTTTACTAAATATAATTATATATACAATCTTTTTTTTTTATTTTTCATCAAAATGGCTTGTCACCTGTAGATCAGTTTTATTCCATCAGACGGAATGACAAAGAAATAATTCCCACAATTTTTACATATGATGATTGATTAGTAATATGAAAGGATCCAAATACAGGGGAGTGAGAGGGCCTGTGTAAAGTACAGCCTGGGGCAGAAGGTTTGCCTGTATTTCCCCAGATGTAGCAAGCAGTCACTGGGTGCACACGAGATATGCTCACGCCTTACCTGTGGTGTTCTTCTTCTTTTGTATAATATATAATGGTTCTCTGTTAGCAGTTCTTGGGGAGGTTTTCTGGAGGCAGCCTTAGCTTCGGTTCAGAGTAATAATCACTCCAAATGCAGCCAGCTGTTAAAATCCAAACGTTTATTTTCTCCTTCTAAGTCTTATCTTTTTCCTTGGGCCCGGTTAGCTTTAATAGAGACCTATCTCTCTCCTTGGTTCTAAGAGCTCCCTCTGAATGTCTCCAAATTCAAAGGTTTGTCCTTCAGCCATGAATCACAGATGGTAATATGTTTATCAACCTGGAAGTAATGGCACAAATAGGACCTTTTACATAGCCTCATGTGAGTGGCAATCTTTCTTTTACATCTCCAAATTTTACATGTATAATGTGTGACAATCGTACAAAATCTATGGTTACTTTTCAGACTGGTATTAGCATGACCCACTATGTGTAGCTATTGGTTTCCGAATTCCACTATGTTAATGCGAGGCAATAAGTACAAGAATTTTGTTGGAAAGCCCCCTACATCAACAACTCCTTCCTGCAAGTGTCACCAATTGAATAATACAGATGTACATCCTTTTCTGTTACCAAACTGTAATACATCTGCTAAATGGAGTCAAAAGGTAGTACAGTTGTTAAACACCACTAAACTAATCTCTGTATATGCTCCAAAGGGATATTTGTTTTATTTGTGGAAGATCAACAGAATCTTTAATTGTATAGGTGGTGTGGACACCACCTATTGTGTCACACACATTGGGACATATGTTCACTCATTGCCTTCCAGTGTCTAAGCACCTACATAAATTATGGGCAATGCACCTTAGGTGTAGTCAACCCAGGTGTACAAACATATAACTCTTCAATACCCTTGCAGCACAATACACGCTATAGAAAAAGGAGTTCATGGGATAACTCTTTATGGTGAGTCAGAAAAACTACTGCATTCCTTACATCTTCAGTAAGGCATATAGATCATGGAATTGTTTTAACGAACCTTACAATGGCATTGAAGTCATTGCTAATGAAACAGCAGCAGGACTCAGAATTTACAGGAATCATTGGATTCCCTGGCACATGAGGTTTAGATTACAGAACAGCATTGGATTATGTTTTAGCTGCCGAAGTGGTGTATATGTGGCTGTGAATTCATCTTGCTGTGTATACATAAAGAAATCACAACAATGATGACAAATATTTATCATCTTCATGGCGCAGCCCAATGGATGGAGGATACCAGAGCACAATTATTTCCTATACAGTCGTTGTAGGATAAGTGGAAATCATTGTTTCATGCTTACTTTTTGTACTTGTATTGTTACTTCTTGCCTGTATGATTCCTACTATCTTAAAATTCATACTTCCTTGCTTCCTTGACCTTGGTACTAAACTATACTTGCTGGAATTACAACAACAACAAAAGAAACAGACATCCTGTTATCTGTTATCTGAATGCCTCTGTGTATGATGTATTGACTTTGATAGAATACAGATATAATAGTAATCTAACTAAATACTTCAGCATTTGTAACTGATCATGTAAACTTTAGGTATATAAGCACTGGTGCACTACTGAATAAATGGACTCCTGGTTTACTACCCTCCTGAGTCCCACCTCTTCATTCTTTGTCCAGATCAGGGTACAGCTGGCCCTGTGGCTCTCCCCAGTGACTGGATCCAGACATCTTTCTGTGGAGGTGGATAGTACCTTCATTGGTACAAGTCTTTCTATGTTGCCATTCTTGTTTTTCTAAATCAACCTACTTGTTATTTCCTTTACCCTAACAATATTTCAATATAATCAAATCCTGAGAAACTGTTTAGGAAAGTATCTTCCTAATTTTCTGCCTTCCTTCTATTCTTGTCTATATTGATTTATTTATACAAGAAAATTTTAATTTAAATTAATCAAAATTATCCATTTTAGTCTTCAACAATATCCTCACCATATTCTAGAGTTTAAACTCAGACACTGACAAATCTCCCTCTATTCTTTTTTTCTTTTTGTCCCTGGTTTCCTTGAAGTTCCTGACCTTTTGTTCATTCAAAGGAACTTGGTTACTATAATTTTTTCCTAGCTCAGTAAGATGATTTTTAGTAATTTAATAAGGATGGCATTGAATAAATGAATTAGGTAAAATTGTTATATTTTATTCTATTGGCTTTACCTACCCATGAACAATATATTACTTCACTAATTTTAATCTAACATTATTTACATTAAAAAAGTTTTATGTTTATGTTCATGTTGTTCCTTTATCCATTTTGAAAGATATACACCCACGTATTTTATACTGCATACTTACTTTAAATGATCTAAAACAATATTAAATAATATTAGTGATAATGTAATGGCAATTTTCTCTTTTAATAAATCTATTTTTGTTCTAATTTTGTCTGGGATCTTGATGGCTGTGTGCTTTTTTATATAAGAAATTCTACTTCAGTCCTTTATATTACCTTTGTGTATATCTCTCATTTTTATTTTGTTTACCAAAAACAAATTGTTGAATTCACATTTTTAATCTGCTATCAATTTCTGTTTTATGGATACATTTTTGTCAATCACATTCTAAATTATGATTACTTTTACATATTTCCCTCCTTCCTATTTTTCCTCACTATCCTTCTTACTCTATTTGTCCTATCCCTCCTTACTACTCTAATTTATTACTACCCATTATTTTGCCTTCTTATTCCTTAATCTTGATATCTCTAAAGTCCCTTTCATCCTTTTCCCTTACCTTATTTCCTCATCCATTTATTTCTTTATGAATTGAGAAGAGTTTTTACCTTTCTACACATATTAGTTCCCTCTTTCTCCATTTTTGATTAGAGTAAGTTCCAGCACCACTCATCTTCCCCATGTTTCTTTTGTTATTACTGCCTTTGTGGTTCATTTGTATTAGATTATGACTCCTTTTACACAGTTTTATTTTTATTTTTGAATGACACATAATACATAACTCAGTCAAACCCTTTCTTTCAAACTACCCAAATAATTATAACATTTTCACAAAAAGTAAACAATTTGAATTTATTGAGGCATTTAGGCTTTCTAAGTGGATAGTGGTATACCTCTAAACTCATTAACATACTGTTCTAAGGCATCATATTCAAAAGCAAAGATTCAGCATGATATCCCTTTCCCAGGAAAAATCTAGGAGCAGAACAAATAAAATCTATAAAATATGATAATATCTTAATTCTAAGAAATATGCACCTATGCTTAATTTTCCTCTTAGCAGATTTCTCAAAGAATAATTCCCTTTTATCCTCAATCCCTAAATATCAGCATGATGGTTATTCTTTTCATGTTTTAGCTTATTTTAGAGCCAAGAAAAGAGCCAAGTCCATCTCAATTGATGATCATATAATCTTATTGTTATTGTAGGCAATGTTCTCTTGGTTCTGCTCACTTCACTTAGCATCAGCCTGGAAAGACTTGTCTGAAATCAGCCTGATAATTATTTCTTATAGAACAATGAACAATAATATTCCATTAAATTAATACACCATAACTTATTCAGTCATTCACAGTGGAGAGGCATTCATTCAATTTCCAGTTCCTTGTCAGTACAAAAATTCTGCCACAAACATTTTTTGCACATATTGATCCTTTTCCATCTTTTATTGACTAACTAGTTATTATAAGAAAAGCACATTCATAGAGTCTGTCAATCTGTACTCTTTCTAAGACAGGGAACATTTGGAATAGTGAGTATATATAATGCTGGAGTAACTGGGGAAAAGACCCTAGCATATGACATAAAATAAAGGATAGGACTTGGGAAGTCAACACTTTGGGCTCAGGATCATGAGAGCTTCCATGCTTTCTGCTGAAACTATGTGGAAAGCATGAGTTAATGAAAATTTTCACTTTAACACTGTCACTGAAACCCTGACTTTGTCATCTCACATAGACTTCTGCCTGATGCAATATCTGTCAACTCCTGAATCCTTGCAGGAATCCACATAATGGCTAAAGATAAATCTCTGCGAATCCACTCATTCCTCCAAGTGTACTCTGTGGAGGATACCTGGTTAGGGAAAGAGAAAAAGGAAACCTATTTATTATTCAGACATGGAACTCAAGTGCAGATTCCTAAAGAAGAATGGTTGCAGAGCAGTTATTAGTATGGTTCATTCTGATTGCATTTGGGGCAGAAGGATGAGGTGATAAGCATCATATCCATCTTTTACCATAAAAATGCTGAGTGATATTTAAGCAATATCAAATCCTTATAAATATCCTCTGGTTTTCCTCATCACCCTTGTTTTGGGCAAGAGTCTGAATCATTTCCCATTTGTCAGATAGAAAAGTGGCATTCAAATTTCACAAAGAATCATTTGCCTGTAGAATCATTAGAAAATTCTTCACAATCCTACCTCTCCACATTAGAACTATCCTACAGGTGTTCTGACTCTTGTTTGTCCCTGTATTAGGAGGTGAAGAGAGAGTACTGCTGATGCTCTCACTTCTTTTCCTATTCCTGATGCTGGAAGGAAGCTCCTTTCTGCTTCCTAAAAGAAATTTAGATCCCACCTACTAAAGGCATTGGGAGCTTATTGTGAGAAGATTTTTCCCCTTAGTTGTATACAAAGAATCATACTACAGAATTTTAAAGATTGTCAGATTCATCCTAAGAACCTTCTGAAACCTGGTCAGTTTTTTAAATCTTCATTTAAAAATTATTTTTTATGTAGGGGTTTGGTGATTAAAAGATACTTTTAAAATATTTGCATGTATATAATTTTCTTTCCTCTTTTCTGCCTTCCATGCCTTTAATGTCTCAGTTGCCCATATATATATAGACATACACACATTCTGACCCAGAGTAATTAATCAGGAAACTTTCTTATTTTTTCTCTTTCTGGAAAGTTGCCAACAGAAGGAGATTTGGCAGCTCTCTCCTTATATAGATCAACGTCTTCCTTCCCCGTCCTTATACTACTAACTGTTGACATTCTTGGAGAAGCAGAAAGCCAGATAAATGTTCTGATTATAATTTATTTTCATTTCAGCCCCATATAAGTCTGAAATGCATTACAAATGTCATTCATTTTATATGCAATGAGGGCGATAATATCCACACAGTGAGCCATGTATATGTTATGTTTATATGTCCATTATCTTATGTGTCTGTGCGTGTGATTGCAACATCTATATAATTTTACAATCAGAAATATATAATAGTTATGATACATATATTTATATATAATGCTATATTAATTCCAATTATAAGAAGTAGCAAGTTCTACATTCTCTTCCTTTTACACTAATATATTCCCTTCTTAATTTATCCTTCATTTCCTTTTTCTTTTAAAAAGTCTTAGAATGCAATCGACACAAATTTCCTTGTTTTGTTATGTATGTCTCTATTCCTTGATACTTTTAAAACTATTGAGATTCTGAGAATTATTTCCCCTCTGTTTATTAAAATGGTATAATTCAGGTCTTGTTAATAGCATAAATCAACTTATATTCATAGGTGTCTGTGGCATATTGTATTTTTTTCCAAAAATCTACAAAGATATGGTCTTTTCCTCAGAAATGCTCAAAAGTTTTCCATTTTAACAAGTTTTTAGTCTACATATTTTGTCTGATCTTCACGATCTCTCAAATCTCTATAAAACAGAAATTATTCTCCAAAGATTAAGTAATTTCAGTTATTCCATGGTCTAGCACACAAAAATCCAAAAGAAAGTTTGGAAAAACTTCAGGAACTGATGCTTTGCTGACCCTGAAATTACTTAGCATGCCTTTTCCACTTCAATGCTATTGGAAGTAAAGCTGCACTTCAATGGCAGATCAATGGACATGACATGGACTTTCACCAAAATTCACTTCTGCATCGTTTTCTCTTCTTTTCAAGTGGTATAAAGATCATAGTTCTAGGCTGCAGATATTTGCTTAGGCCTCAATAGCCAGTTTGATCAAAGTCCTTCAAGAGGGAAAACCTTCTGGGTCTGAATCATTCCAACTCTATGTCTTTGACTAAATTACTTATCCTGAGTTTGATTCACTTTCCTCAACTCTAAAATGAGAATAATGAGAGGTTTTTTTTTTTTATATTTTGATGTGGTTTTTAGAATCCAAGGAGATAATATTACAATATAATCTACCAGTTATCAATTATATTATTTGATTATCATCTTTCTGAAACATATTCTCTATATAAATGCTAGCTGTTTTATTATAGCTAATCTTATTATAATTATTACTAATTTGTAACTATGAAAAATGTATGAATGCTCCTACTTTTGTATAACATATCTAACATATGACTACACTCATAAATGTTATTTTTTATCTTTGCCATTTTTCTGTTTGTTCTATCTAATCTATATGTTCACTTATATATGATATTATATAGTTTCTATTGCTCTTTTTCTTTAACCCATTCCTTATTTAGGAAATATTAAATGTTAAATGTAGATTTATTTTACATTTTTCACTATTTATATTGTTGTTATATATTCATTACTAATTACCACATTAAAGTATTAATTCTCCTTTCTTTGTCTGTGACAGCTTCTTTAACAGCTACATATCTGCCTTCCTGAAGCCCAAGAAAGTTCCTCTCCTCTTGGAGTTTAGCTAATGACCCTTGTCATCATTCATTAGTAATTGAAGATGGAGAATTCTCAATCAGTGGGAATTCTTGAAGGCATTTTCAGCTGAGGCAAAGTTTACTTTTTTTGACATCTCCTTTTTCCCTTGGCAGAGTAATGTCACTGGTGCTGCCTATGACATGATAATCACACCTCTAGAGACATGGACTCAGATAATGTAGTCCTTATAACTGGGATCTGCCTGTGCCGTTCCATATGCACACCAAGTACAAAGTGACCCAATCTGATAGGTTCAGCCCTTTCCTCCAGTCTAGAAGCACAGAACAATCAGGTGAGTTTCTTCTTCTATCTCAGTTTTATATCTAGGGACTTAGAAGCAGAATTTTTTTCAGGAGAAAATTGGAGTTAGAGTGTTGTTGAATTCCTATCTTCAGGGAATAAGGAAGACCCTGAAAGTCTATGAAACAAGTTTTGGAATTTTTCCTTGGAATCATACTGCATCCCTGTTTTTATTGATATTTTCTCCCCTACTCCATGACCTCATCATCCCTAACAGGTGATTTTTCAACTGTCCATAACTGTTGTCCCTGGCTTGAGAATAACCTAGATGTTTCATTAGCACATATTGTGAGGAGCATTTTCTAAACCCCACTCTCCTTACGTTACTTCTCTGGCATTTTGGGTATTTATAGTTGCTACTTCTATCTTCTATAGATTATGGAATTTTGTCTTTTTGGTCAAAATGAAACTTCTTGTTCTTCTGCCTCTATTCCCTGCTCCTTGTCTCCTCTTCCTTCTTTCTTTCTCTCCCATTTCTCCTTTCAATTTATGCCTCTTCTAAGTTGCTCTGATTGATGTTTATTGCCTCTGGCCTTCGTGCTTTAAGAAACATCTGAAATCTTTATCTTTCTCCTGTTAATGCTCTCCTTTTTCATCTATTGTTTATCCTACCTTTTGTGACATTTAAAAGGTCGAAAAGTTTCTGGGTAATTTTTCATTTATTAATAAGGCCAGCAGGTTACTAGTAATAGGATGATTATTTGGTGAACAGACATGTTTTATATACTCTTCAGAAAAATACATGGACCATGGATCATTGTTGTGTCAGACTAGCTCTCTGGAGTATCTCAGTACCAGCCCAAATCTTTTGTCTTAGAAGAGGAATGAAGAGGCGGGACTCACATAGATGGTCAAATTTGGAGTCCATTTATTCCAAATTCTCTCAGACTTATATACCCTAAGACCCTTACAAAACCATAGTACACTGCACATATACTAACTATATACTGGGCATGTGGGATCACATGCTATTGTGTGCACTTGATATTTTTTACCACTTGATATTACTCTGCTTTAATCACAACACTGGTTGTCACCACCCCCTGACTTCTCAGGAAGGCCAACAGTCCTTAGGGGAGATGGGGAGCCGAATCAGACATTGTCAGCAGCTTTCCTCTGGGCTGAAGGGAACTCACCCAGAGTTCCCCACTATCTGTGGCTCTCCACAGACCATTAAATAACAATCAAATCTAATTGGTTAATGTGATTGGAGGTGGATTATATTAAAATGATGGAATGAGTATCTTTTGGATAGGAAAGGACATCTACATCATACTATTTGTAGCTTTAGGCTCTAAGTTCAAAAGGACTTCCCCAAGCATGAGCAGAATAGTATGAGCTTGCCTAATTTAAATTCCTTGTAAGGTTATGCTGAGAGTTAATATAATGTCATTATAAGAAGAAAATCTGAACTTTTAATGACTTTGAAGAAGGTGTGAGAAACAATTCTATTTGGACTTAGGAAAGGTAAATTTAAAAGTCTTTAATTACACAACTGCAGATGGGTGTCCTATGAAATAGGACCACTTGCAATCAATACCTATCCTTTTTATATCAAAATACAATCCCTTCTCTCGATGCCCAATTGCCTGAGTACCAGAGGTCAGAATCTATCAGGAGTGAGTATTCCCTCCATGTGAGTATAAATCTCTACCTGATTCCATCATCACTCCTCCCTTAATGCTCAGTTTCATTGGATATAGTTCAGCTCTTCTCCTGATTCCCTATTAGCTGAGTGCTATCCTCCCTGAAGATGATAATTCCCTATGTGAGTTTAAGTCTCCTCCTTTGATCACAGAAATATAGCTACACCCCCAGGTGTAAGTGTTTTCTACTTACAATCAATCATTTCTAAGTCTGATTCCCTGCTTTAATTACATTTTCCTTTTAATTTTTATTTTCTTGTTCCACATTCTAGGAATCTATTCTCCATTTCTTAGGTTTCAATTTTCTAATTTAAGTTTCATTTCTCTGTATTTCTCTAACTCAATTTTCATGACTCTGTGGAAACTAAACCTCTATTCATTCCTCACAAAGGGAAAACTCTGAATCTTTTTCAAATTATTTGTTATTAATATTTTTCCCTCACACTTTCTATTGTTTTTGTGTGTTTAACGTTTATGATTTGTTTTGGTTTTGTGTGTATTGCATATTAGCCCTGGACATGAGAACTGAGGATCACATTAAAAGTTTCTGCCTTTAGTTTCTAGTGGGCACATAAGGTATCAAGGCTGTTTCTTTTTGTTTCTTTTCATTTTTTATTCATTTTCACTTCATATAGATTATAAGCTGTCAGCAACATCTGTATAGATAGAGAGATATGGAGAGAGCCAGAAGGAAAGAGAGTCATAGAGAAATAAAGGGGCAGAAATGGATATACAAATACAGAGAGAGAAGACAGAGATATACAGAGAAAGAGGCAGAATAAAAAATAAGTAAAAATTGACAGAAGGAAGCAAGCAGAGACACAGCAGGGCACTCTTTCCCCTTCTGTAGAAATTTATGACATTAAAACTATCGTGACTCTTTCGACTTAGTATTAGTTAAATGTGAATTTTCAAATTATAATTCTGTGTTGAGACAATGGTTCAAAACCTGAAATATCTTAGTGTATTTTTATAAAGCAATTATCCTTCTGTAGACAAACTTATTCCCAGATCACTCTTTACCTCTCTCTTCTCTCTTTCTCTGTCCTCTTTCTTTTCATTGTCTCTGTTTCTATCTTTTCCTCACTTCCTCTCTGTATGGGTAAATAGTGGGGCTTTGCCTACATGACTTCTTAGTATTTAAGTATCTACCCTCTGCTCACTACCAAAGGAAAGTTCAAGAAATGCAATCAAGTTGATCATGATTTGTCTTAATTTATCAATAGAAAATTGTCTCCTAGAATAATTTTGGAAAACTCCTTCATTCCTTCCTCTCTTTATCCCTTCTTCCCTATTTCTTTTTCCCTCATTCCTTACTTGTTTCTTTCTTGCATCTTTCTCTGGCTCTAAAAATATCTTTTTTCTTCCCTCCTTCTTCCTTTTCTTTCATTCCTCTTTTCTTCCATTCCTTCATTCCATTCCTGTCTTTCTTCTAGCCTTCCTTCTCTCCTTATTTGTTTCTATTTCTGTTTGCCAAAAGAGACCTAAAAATGTCGAAATTATTATTGACTCAATTACAATTAAGTTTCTGTGCAGAAGTTAGCAAATTTTACAATAATATTGAAGTAATTCAATTATCAATTGACAAATAAAAAACTAAATATTTTAAAATACCAGTAAAGGCAGAACTCTGAAATCTTTTAGTTTATATTATAATCATTTAATCTTTTTTGATTACTTACTCAATTTTCCTCTATTTATTTAGAAATCTAAATTTTTGTCATCCTTTTTAGAATTCCAACTAATTCTAATTTTATTTTAATTTGTAAAAGATTCTTATTTGCAAAACACATGCTTAGCTAGTTTTCAACATTCGCCCTTGGAAAACCTTATGTTCTAATTTTTTTTTCTTCCTCCCTTCTTCCTAATGCCTCCTTTTGATAACAAGTAATCTAATATATCTTAAACTTGTCCAATTCTTCTATACATGTTTCCACAGTTATCATGTTTCACAAGTAAAATTAAATCAAAACGAAATAAGTGGTAAAGGAAACAAAAAAAGAAACAGCAACCAAAATAAGTAAAAATACAATGCACACACAGTACTCTCTGAGTGCAGATGCCTCTGTCCATCCCAAGATCATTGGAAATGGTCTGAGTCACCTCTCTGTTGAAAAGAGCCACATCTATCAGAACTGATCATCATATAATCTTGTTGCTGTAGACAATATTTTCTTATCTCTATTCACTTCACTCAGCATCAGTTGGTGTAAGTCTCCCCAGGCCTCCCTGAAATCATCCTGGTGGTCATTTCTTACAAAATAATACTATTCCATAACATTCGTATACCATAACTTATTCAATCATTCTCAACTGAGGAGCATCCACTCAATTTCCAGTTCTTTGCCACTACAATAAAGGCTACTACAAACATTTTTGCACATGTGGGTCCTTTTCTCTTTTTGTGATTTCTTTGGGATCAGAGACACTACTAGATCAAAGCATATGCATACTTTTAAAATCCTTTGAGCATAGTTGCTCTCCAGAATGGTTGGATCAGTTCACAGCTCCACCAACAATGTATTAGTGTCCCAGTTTGTTTGTTTTTTAAAGTCAGTTATACACCATTTATCAGCCTCAAGCAACCTCAAAATGTGACACCTTTATCCCTCGGCATCAAATTAATACGAGTCCCAACAGCTTGAAGGAAAAAATGATGTGGTGTATCTCCTACAAAGGATGTATCAATAACCCTAAATCTACCTGGCCTTAATCCTAAAGCCACTGTCCTTGGGAGTGCTGTTGTTCCACAAACAATGCTGGCTGTCAGATAACAATTTGTTGGTCAATAATAAATAAAATTTCTGTGACAGAAATGAGGTACATAGCAGATCACTCCTCAACTCCACTTCTAAGCCATAGAATTCAATGATGACGTACATACCAGACCACTTCTCAATTTCCTCTATAAGACCACTCTTCATTTTTATTTCTAAACCATAAAATTATCATATCAGGGACATGAAACACCTGATCCCTAACTTTTTCCTATAAATTGATCTTGTTCCTGTTTTTTTGCTAAATTCTTTTGGAACTTAGCCCACTTTAATTGGCATTACAATTATAATAAATTTTATCACTTGTGGTGGTAAAGATGGGTCTCAGGTTGCAAATTCTTTTGAGACACCTTACTACATCAGTCTGGGACCCTAACTTTTTTGGAGTCTCCTTTGAACCCCAACAAGCTTAACAAACTTCCTCTTATCAATACTTGTAAGCTGGCAAATTTTCATAATTACAATTCCATGTTGTCCATAAGTGTGGAATTGCAGTCTGGGTCACCCACTGATTGACTTCCCATAAGATCCCTCTCACTTCTCTGACACTGAGTCTATTCAGAGACTACTATCTGATATAAGAGCAGAGAGAGGGCTCTGGCTTCTTAATCTCAGTATGCATTTCACCAAATGTTCTACCCACCATTTGTGCTTGTCCATGGAACTAAGGAGCTCCATCAACTGCTATTGCTGATACTACTGCTACTAGACTGCGAAAAAATGCAGAATACTGCTTATTAGATATGTAACTTTTCAATAAAGGATTAGAGAGACTAGGGATGATTTTCTACCTAAAGAAAAAACAAATGCTTAAATTGGACATTCCCTTTCCCGTGAGTGGTATCTTAAGATATTTTCAAATAAGTTTGTTTTCTTTTTTTTAACCTAATCTCTGAAATTATTGACTTGCAGCTAATAGATCCAGCTAGTTTCTCCTGCTTTCAAGATTAATTTCCCCAACAACTGAGAGATGAGATGACTGCAATTCTGCTGAATCCACATAAGGATGAAAATATAACCAGCACATCAGAGCTGGATCACCTAAGTAAGATTTCTTATCCCAGACAAATTTCTTTTTGCTTCAATTCAAATCTTTTTGTCCTTTGGAGTACTTTAATTTCTTCTCAAAATCTCTTTACTTGCATAATTGTTCTTCATGAAATTTAAGACCATGCCATCAAAATGAATAACAAAGTTATAGAAATCTTCCTAAATCATTAGGTGAGAACAGTGATTTTTTTATAGGAAGAACTCCTTGCAGGTTTTGGGGAGAAAGTGTAGGCATGGATTTTCTATTGGAATTTATTATTTTTTCTTCTTTTAATGTCCCTGTAATGGTGGTTCTGATGAGTACTTAGTGTAAAAATATTGAAACCCTGAACATATAGGGGTTTCAGCAATCTCTCATGCTATTCATCAAATAATGGGAAGAAGTGGTTTGATCCACAAAATATATTGGGTTTTCAGTTGGTGTCATCAGATTTCTCAAAAGAATTTATAGACAGGCAAAGATTTAATTATCATTCTATTGCCTGGCTTAAGTTCCAAAGGACAGTTTTATTCAATAACAAAGGGAAAGACTTTGGCTAAGCTCCCTGATAGAATTCAGCATTAATAAGGGTGGAAACAGCATCCTAATTATATCCTAATGAATTTGCTGTCATAAATCAGATGGTTCCTAATGAACCCTCAACTCAATTAAATTGGCTAATTTCCTAAAGAAGTTAGCAGGGGATTGGGGCACACATAAATTCTTTTTAATGAAGGAACTAGGAGTCCATCAGATTAGGTTTCTAGGGGTTTGTTAAAGCAAGAATATGAACAAGATATTCAACCCCACCCAAGTATACTAAAGGCTTACTTAGGATAACAAAAGGCCTGAACAAAATCAAAAAGTAGAAATGATCAATGCTACTTTCTGCTTGTCTCAGAGAAGAGCTTAGCCTCCAGAGTGTTTACTTAATTTTTTTCTCTTTTTAACTACATCCCACCCAATGGTCCATCAAGACACTGGACTGTTAGAAAGGACATGGACTTTTGTTGAGGTCTTATTCAGCCTCATTGGTTGCAACCTACATCAACTAGATAAGGTTAACGCAACCTTTTTATTTGAGGGAGATTCTACTTAGTCTGAAGAAAAACTAAATCATGAGCAATGGAAAGGAAGCCAACTCCTGAGTGTACTTTGGAATTTATGGTGAAACATTTTATAGCCTGTCTGGATATGTCAATTAGAATTATCTATAGTTTTAATCTTTTTTTCCTCCCGTAATATGTAGTTTGTTTTTGTTTGTCCTTTTTTTCTCTAAGATCCATGACATCATGGATTGTTGCCATGGCATGCAAGTGAATTTGATTTGAGAGTGAAAGAGCTGATTTAGGAATGACATGGATAATGTCATGTAGCAATAAAAATACAAAGGACCATTTGAATTAGGTAAAATTTACAGGATTATTTAATTATAGGATTTTTTAAATGAATATGGCCAACCATAGTGGTGAATTGCTCATTTAGAGAGATCATTTATTTGAAGCAATTGTCTCTCTGTACCTTGTTACCTATGCTTGTTTTAGTTTTGTTCGTTTATTTTTTCTGTTTATGATTTGTTTTATTTTTTGTGAATTACATATTAGCTCCTGAATATGGGAATTGAGGATCTCATTAAAAGTTTTTCTACCTTTAGTTTCTAGTGAGCACAAAAGGATTAAAATTATTTTTTCTTTATTTGTTTCTGTTTCATCTGGATTATCAGGTATCAGTAATTTCTGTTTGTATTGTGAATTTATAAATTGACAGGATTCCTTTATTTGTACTCTGATCATCCAAATGCAAAGGGTGGAAAGAATGAGAATTCTTCAGATGAATGTTTCAACTATTTCTTATGACATAATTGTATCTCTCTTCCTAATTCTGTTTTGTGTGTGTGTATGTCTGTGTGTCTAGATGTAGATAGAAAGACAAAGATAGACACAGAAAGAGAAACAAGGAGAAACAAAAGGACAGAGACAGAGACACATATACATACAGAAAGAGTCAGAAAAACAGAGATAAAGTGAGAGAGACAAAAGAACAGACAAACCAACAGAGAAACAGATAGAGATAGATGGGCACTCTTTTTCCTTCCATAGAAATCGATGGCATTAAAACTATCATGACTCTATTTTGACTCAAGTATAATCTGTTAAATGTGAATTTTCAAATTATGATTCTGTGTTTCGAGTGTTTAATAACTTGAAATATCTCATTGTATTATTTTATATAACAATTTTCCTTCTGTACCCTCCCATATACCCATATCTCTGTCTCTCTGTCTCTCTCTGTATATCATTCTCTCTTTGTCTCTGTCACTGTGTGTGTCTATCTTGCTTTGTCATCTGTCTTTCTCTCTCCCTCCTCTCTTTCCTTTACCTTGTTTCTATGTTTTCCTCTCTTCCTTTTTGTGTAGATAAATATTGATGCTTTGCCTATGTGACTTTTTAATATGTAAGTATCTACCCAGTGTTCAGTAGCAAAGGAAAATTAGGAAATACAATCAAGTTGATTATGATTTGTCTTAATTTATCAATAGAAAATTGTCTTCTAGAATAATGTTATAAAACTCCTTCCTTTCTTCCTTTTCCCTCCCTCTTTCCCTCTTTCTTTCCACATTCTTCCTTCCTTCCTTTTTTATTTTTTCTCTTTATTTTTGTTTCTTTTTTCATTGTTTCTTTCTTCCCTTTTTCCCTCCTTCCCTCTGTTTCTCCCTTTCTCTTTTCCTCTTTGCCTCTCTCTGACCCTTCTTTCCATCCTTCCTTCTTCTCTCCCTCCTCCCTTCTTTCTTTCCCTCCTTCCTTGTCTCCTTCCTTCCCTCTTTTCTCCCTTCCTCCTTATCCTCCTTCCTCTCTCCTTTCCTTCTTATTTCCTTCCTTCCTTTTTATCTTCCTTGCATCTGTCTCTTCCTCTGAGAGCATTTCTACTTCAATAAGTGAAAAAATTATTTTTCTTGATTTAGTTCTAGGTATTGTCTTTTCATCCAGATAGGAGCAGGTATCTGAGGAACTTCTTTCTCCTTTGTCTTTATACCATCACTTTCTTTAATGGCAACAAACTGAGATCCATAGACTCCCTTTTTTCCACTTGGCCATGGCCAATTCCATCGTGCTTATTTCCAAGGGAGTCCCTCAGACAATGGTTGGTTTGGGGCTGAAAAATTTCCTGGATCACATTTGGTGTAAACTGATTCATTTCCTCCACCGAGTTGCCCGTAATGTTTCTCTCACTATCACTTGCTTTCTGAGTGGTTTTCAGATTATCACCATCAGTCCCTTCACCTTTTCCATTTGGTCAAAACTCAAAGCTCATGCTTCAAATTACATTGCCTCCTTCTGCCTTTTCTGCTGGATCCTACACATTCTAATAAATGTCTATACATTTGTAATTATTCAGAAGCATACAAACAGAAGTAACAACATGAGGGAATGGAATAATGGATTCTGTTCACAATTCGCTTCAGCATCATTCAGAGTCTCACTATTTGTAATTTTGTTCTCTATTCCTGATTTCCTGTGTGTGGGATTTATGGTCATAGCCAATAGCTATCTGATGCTTGTCCTGCAAAGACACCATCAACAAGTCCAGCATATTCACAGCTCCAGCCATTTGTCAAGAAGGTCTCCTGAGACTAAAGCCACCTACACCATTTTAGTGTTGGTGAGCACCTATGTTTCCTTCTACTCAGTCAATTCTATTTTGTCATTTTATCTCTTTATTTCTGATAAATATGACGAGTGGTTGATTCCCACATCAGCTTTCTTGGCTGCATGTTTCCCAGCTATCAACCCATTTGTGCTTATCAGCTCTGATTCCCATGTTCTCCATCGTTTCTTCTCCCTCTGGAAAAAGAAATGATTGCAAGATTCTTGTTTTCCTAGATATTTCCTTGCCCAACGTTCTATTTATTCTCCTAAGAGTAGATATCTTTAAGAAGACAAAGAGATCAAGTAAGTACACAACAGGATCAAAGAGTCATATGACTTAGAAACTAGAAGAGACATTATTTGTAATAATCATCTTCATCATAAGAAACATCAAGTCTAGAATTTTTTTGGTATCCTTTAATTGGGATCCCACCCTATTTTGCTTCTTTCAGATTATTTTAAACTCTCCTTCTGGAAATGTGTATTAAATATTCCTCTTATGTTTTAGAAATTATTTTTGTTATAGATTGGAACAGGATGTTGAAAAAAAAAAACAATTTACACTGAGGGAGGGACAGCTGAGAAATGTCTATCAATTTCTTCTCAATATGAAGAAAGAAAGAAATTGTGTTTTATCTGAAAACTACAAAAAATGTAGAAAAAATCAGCAGAAAAGAGAGGAGAAAGTTTTGTGAACCCTATCCCTCATTGGAACTGGCATAATTATCTTATATCACAAGTAGATTTTTTTCTCTGATTCCATATAATTTTTAAAGTCTTAGAACTTCTTTCTACAATCTAGTATAAAACATATGTCAAAACAATTTAGTATAATGTCTTTAATTTTACTTCAAAACCAGTTCAACTCAGCTCAAACATTATAATTCTGATATTTTTAGAAATTGATCTATAAAATGATAATTAAATTAGAAAATCATATTTTACCTTAAACTTAAGAAATCTTAAGTTTTTCGATATCATTTGTATCCTCATCTAAACCTGTGGATTTGGTGAAAACTGCTAATAACAAGTTAGAGAAAGTTTCTTTTTAAAAAGTATGAGAATCTGAAATTGTAAAATAAGTCATTTTGCTTTAAGATTGAATATTTACTGACTCTATTACAATTAAGATCCTGTGATACAAATTAGCGAATTTTAAAATGATATTGAAGTAATTCAAATATCAACTGATAAATCAAAGCCAAATATTTTAAAATACCAGAAAAGGCAGAACTCTGAAATCTTTTAGTTTTTATATAATCATTAATCTTTTTTTCTAAATTTACTTACTCAATTTTTCCTCCACTTATTTAGAAATCTAAAATTTTAAATTAATTCTATTTTTTATTTTAGAATTCCAATTAATTCTAATTTTATTTTATTTTAATATCTTTTTTATTTTCAAAACATATGCATAGCTTTTAACATCACCCTTGCAAAACCTTGTGTTCTAAACTTTTTCTCCCTCCTTTCTCCACCCTCCTTCCCTAGATGGCAAGTATTCCAATATATATTAAATATGTTAATTCTTCTATGTATTTCCACAATTATCATGCTGCACAAGTAAAATCACATCAAAAGAAAAAATGAAAAAGAAAACAAAATGGAAACAAACAACAATTCAAAAAGTTAAAAATACTATTTTGTGATCCACACCTAGTCCCTGTGGGTGCAGATGGTTCTCTCTATTACAAAGACCATTGGAACTGCTCTGAATCACCTCACTGTTGAAAAGAGCCACGTTCATTGCTACTGATCATCATATAATCTTGTTACTGTGTACAATGTTCTCTTGGTTCTATGAACTTCCCTTAGCATCAGTTCCTGTAAATCTCTCCAAGCCTCTCTGAAATCATCATGCTGGTCGTTTCTTACAGAGCACTATTTCATAATATTCATATACGATAACTTATTTAGTCATTCCCCATCTGATGGACATCCATTCAGTTTCAGTTTCTTGCCACTACGAAAGGGCTCTTTACAAACATTTTTGTACATACGCAGTAGAGACACTGCTGAATCAAAGGTTTTGCACAGTTTGATAGCCCTTTGGGCATAGTTCAGATTGCTCTCTCAGAATGGTTGGAGCAGTTTACAACTCCACCAATAATGGCTTAGTGTCCTAGTTTTCCCACATCTCCTCTAATATTCACCATTATCTTTTCCTGTCATCTTAGCCAATTTGGTGATTTTAATGGTACCTCAGTAACTTCAATTAAATCTAATTCTATTGTTTCTTTTATAGGAGTTGAGACTGAGATGTATCTAATTCTTACAGAAAGCATAGATAACACATCTTATGTATATATTCATACATCGACACATGTATGCATATATGTGCATAAATACATATATCCACATACATACATATATATAATTGAATGAATTTGTATAAAATTCTGAATTGTATGTAAGTAGTGTAAAAACAAACAAACCTGAGATGGAATGAGCAAGCAATCTACCTAATTTCAAATTGTATAACAGTTTACATTAAAAGAATTGTTGTATAGTAAAGACATATTCTACAAATGTT
>NC_045428.1:597510244-597581525 GCF_902635505.1 Sarcophilus harrisii
CTAATTGAGTATGATTGATTTAATCTTACAACAAATAGTGGTTCCTTAGTAATATAATGATTGGTTTATACTTAGTAAACTGTAATGATGTAATTGTAATAGAGTACATAAACTGAGGACAAAGTTAGGCACAGACATTCCATCCTTGATCAGCTTTGTGGTGGCTCTCTTGCCTCCTGCACTTGGAGAGACTGGTTCAGACTGTAAGACAGACTCAGATATAGACAGAGAAGACAGAGGACTGGAGGCTGGAGACAGACTTCAAGATAGAGACCATCCTGGTGGCTCTCCTGCCTCCTGTATTTACTCCACTGAAACCAAGACCCATCTGGAGAGCTTCCAAAAATCTAGCTGGGCCCAGGGTGAAGAAGACAGACTGTAAAGGAGATAATAAAGACTTTGGAATTTATCCCTGACTATTCTCATGGTGATTGTTCCCTTGAAACTAAGGCTGGTCCCGAGTTTTCCAGAAAGCTAATCAGAACATCACAATTTATGTGGATTTATTTTGTATCCTGCAACTTTGCTAAAGTTGTGGATTATTTCTAATAGCTAACCTGGGCCCCACACAGGGAGACAATAAAGAATTTGGACTTTAACATCTGGCTATTCTTGTGGTGATTAATCTGCTGAAAAGAAGGCTGCTCCAAGACTTCCAGAAAACCAACAAGAACACTATAGTCCCATAGTTCTAAAATTTAGCCACAATGTTGCTTGGAATTTTAATTTTGGGATCTCTTTAAGGAGATGCTCAATGATTTCTTTCAATGGTGGTTTTACCTACTGAGTCTATGACATCTGGGCAGTTCTCTTTGATCATTTCCTGAAAAAGAGTCTCTAGGCTCTTTTTTTCATCATGGTTTTGAGGAAGTCCAGGAATTCTTAGATTATATCTTCTAGATCTATTTTTAGGTCAGTTGTTTTCCCGAGTAGGTATTTTACATTTTTTCCTATGTTTTTCATTTCATTTTGTTTTTCTTGACTGATTCTTGATGTCTCATTGAGTCATTCATTTCCATTTGTTCAGTTCTGATTTTTAATGAATTATTTTATTTATTTACTTTTGAAAATTTCGTCATCAGGCGATCATGGGTGTCTTCAACAAGAACAACCAAAGACTAGTTTCATTTGAGTAATGAGGTCAAAAACTAGACTGCAACAAGTTAAAAAAAATGAGAAGGAAAGAAAGCACTGAATTTAATATAATGATTTTATGTCATAAGAGTGTCTAGGCATGTAATGGGCTGAGGCTTGAACTGATGCACTGAGGTCCCAAGCACGTGTGGCTAAATAGTAATTGGACTATACTCTATTAATATATATGCTTGGAGACAGAATGACCCTGCCTCACCTCTCTGTGCAAGTCCTGATGTGTATAGAAATGAAATTTGGTGGGTGGAGGCAGAGGGGCAGGAAGAGAGGTGGAGAGAGACTGCTGTTGGGTTCTGCTCTGTGGCTGCTGGTCTGTGGCTTCTGGTCTGGCTAGCTTCTTGACTCAGCTACACATTGCTATTGCCAATTCCCTTTACCTGACCCTTCTTTACCTCTATGAAAATAAAGATTAAAGGTTTTCCTTAACCTGAATTCCTGACTCCAGCTGATTTTAAATACTGGTCATCACATTTAGGGCCCAAGTGTGGGAACCAAGGACCCTACTTTCACTGAAGAAGTCTCTGGTGACCAGGAACTTGGGTGAGTATTGTTAATAGACAAACAGGGAACTTATTTTCTTAAAAACTAAACTAGTAATCTTTTTTTGGTTGCAATGGGACAGATACTAGCTAAAGATTCTCCATCCCCGCCCCCAACCCCTTCAACCACACCCAGGAATGGCGCTATAGAAAGCATGCTTAAGCTGATAGAGGACAAGGGGTACTTATAACTTAGGAACAGATAGCTAGACTTAGTACATTAAACCACACCTCCCTTGGTTAGTAGAGGAAGACAAATCTCTCGAGATAATTGGACATTAATTGGTCAACAGTATCCACATATTACAACGAAAACGGTCCTCATTCAATTTCCATGAGGCATTCTATTTATACAATATAATACAGTTAGGCCTAAGAAATCCTATAGATTCCTAAAAGAAAGAAAATAAGTGCTAAAAATACAAATGTGGAAGCCTGAGATTAAGGAGGAAGACAATGAAGAGATTAATGACCATATCCCCACAGGGCATGGAGACTTAAGTGAGGCTCACTGGTGTGGTGAATCTGAGGCAGCTTCACCTGAGGAACAGGTAATTGACTCTCCTCGTCAACTCCACCCCGGATACAGGGAAGAGGGTAGTGGGGAAGAGGCAATGACAGCACCAGCTCTCTTTCCTCCCCCAGCATCCAACTACTCCTAGACTAGATTGCAAAAGGGACTAATGAAGGCCAAAGTGGAAGGGATTGATGTAGCAGAAACAACACCATATTTTCCGTAATACAACAGTTTAATTCTTCAGGTCAAGAAAGTCGAATATACGCTCCTTTTAACATAGAAATCCTCAAAGATCTGAAAAAGCCTTGCACTCTTTATGGGGATACATTAGCTTATGTTAAGATGTTATTACAGAATTTGGCTTTTGAAATCTTGACCCCTAATGACTGGAAATCTATAGCAAGGGTATGCCTAAAACCTGGACAAAAGTACTTGTGGCTTTCTGAATATAGTGAGCTCTGTAGGATACAAGCCCAACAAAACAGTCAAAGTGCAGTTCATGCTGCAGTCACCTATGACCCATTAACAGGTGTAGGTCCCTATGCAGATGTTGTAGTACAGATTAATTATTCCATAGCAGCATATGAGCAAATTTGAATGTATCAAAGCGTGGGCTTTGCTCCACAATAAAGATGACAAGGGTGAGGCCTTTACAAAAATAACACAAGGGCCAAATGAATTCTTTGCTGACTTTGAGGACATTTTCAGACATCTATCACAAGAACTAATGGTGAAAATGCATCAACAGAAGTTTGGATAAGGCAACTTGCTAAGGAAAATGCTAATGAGGTTTGCAGAAGAATTATACTAGGACTGCGCAAGGATGCTCCTTTAGAGGAGTTCATAAGGCGCTGTGCCACAGTGGGCACAAATGTCTTTTATAGCCAGGCTATGATGCAGACTTCCCAAGATCCCAACATGGGAAGACAGGGTTCCTTAAGGCAAGGGACTTCCAGAGAGACTTGTCAATGCTTTCAGTGTGGTAAAGTAGGGCATCTGAAAGCTCAATGTTGGTATAGAGACAGAGTGAGAAAACAGGGTGAGAGAACAAGACCCAATACCCCATGTCCAAAATGCAACAGAGGCTTCCATTGGGCCTCAGAATATAGACAGCTTCAGGGAAACAGGATGAGAGGCCCAGCCCCAGGGCCCCAGGCAAAAAACGCTTGGGGCATGATGGCAGCTAATGGTGCACCCAGAGAGTGCCTAGAAGTCCAATACCCCGATATGTCCAATCAGCCAGGAAGCCATATGATGGGAGAAAGGGATTACACAATCAATCAGCCAGGAAGCAACCTAATGGGAGAAAGGGATTACAATTAGGGAGAATAGAGTTGTATGCAGCTGGGACAACTGAGATACCCCCTGGAGAGATGAAATCTGTTCCTCTCCAGCCTATGGATCCCTTGCCTCCAGGCACAGTAGGCTTGACCATTTCACCTCCTTTTTGTACATACAAAATAGTGTCCATCCATACCCTGATGTGGGAAACTGGAGAATATGTAGATAATATCCCAGTCACAATACAGGCAGACAATGTGTGACTTATCACCCAGAGATAGTAGCATCAGGTTTACTCATACAGAATCCTAATAGCAACCTGGTGAAAGTCACCCAGATTCTGATTCCAGACCACAAAATCAGCAATATACTGGACAGCAGCTGTAACAACTGACCGACCTATGCTCACGATCTATATAAATGGCCTACCATTAGAAGGATTGGTAGACACAGGTGCAGATCATGGTCATTAGAGTGCCATGGCCCAGTCACTGGCAAAGATTAAAGCAGACACCTACATGTCTGGTGTAGGAGGATCAATAGCAGCTGAAGCTAGTGCTGCCCCTATGAAATGGACTTTTGAAGGCAAACAGGAGTTTTTACTCCTTTTATAGTTGAAAAATCCCCATCAATCTGTGGGGAAGAGACGTTTACAGCAATTAGGGTTAAAATGAGTACTTTGGTTTTTTAAGCAGGGCTGCTGTTGAAGGCCTGCCAACACTTTCACCTGCTCCTGTCCAATGGAAAACTGATACACCAGTGTGGATAGAACAGTGGCCCTTAGATAATGATAAAATTCAGGCCTTATTAGATATAGTACAGGAGCAGCTTGACCAAGGACACTTACAACCTTCTCTAAGTCCTGGAATTCCCCAGTGTTTGTTGTAAAAAGAAATCTGGAAATGGAGGATGTTAACTGGATTTAAGAAAAGTGAATGAACAGATGGAAACTATGGAACTCTTCAGCCTGGACTTCCATCTCCTACTCAATTGCCTAGAGATGGCCTCTTTGGGTCATAGATATTAAGGATTGTTTCTATTCTATCCCTCTGGATAAGGAGGATATGAAAAGATTTGCCTTTTCAGTGCCCAGCGTTAACTTAGCTGAGCCTTACAAAAGATATGAATGGACAGTTTGCCACAGGGAATGAAAAACAGCCCTACTATGTGTCAAATGTATGTTGCTGCTGCTCTTGCTCCAGTAAGAAAAGCATTCCCAAAAGTTATGCTATTACATTATATGTATGATATATTGGGACTGTGCACCTGAGGAACATATGTTAGAAGCATGTCTACAAAAGACCATAGAAACACTAAGGAATTACAAATTATACATAGCACCAGAAAAAATTCAAAGACATACTCCTTTTCAGTATTTAGGATATGAAGTATACCCTAAGGTGCTTACAGTACAAAAACTGTCCTTAAGAACAGAGAAGCTAAACACATTGAATGATTTTCAGAAATTGATAGGAGATATCCAATGGATGCGGCCAGTGTTAGGCCTGACTACCTATCAATTGCAACCATTATATGATATTTTAAGGGGATACGGTGCTTTAAATTCACCATGCCAGCTTACAAAAGAAGATCAAGAGGCTTTGAGAAAAGTTGAACTGGCTTTATCGAATGTGGTTGAAAGAGTCACTCAAAAACCCTTGGAAATATCAGTTTTTGCCACACAAGAGGCACCCACAGCAGTCCTTCATCAAAGAGACAGTGTGATAGAGTGGGTGAATCTCCCGGCACAATCAGAACAAAGTGTTACTCCCTACCCAGTACTTGTGGCTAGAATTTTATTAAAGGCCATTAAGCGAGCAGTACAATTATCTGGGACAAGACCTGACAAGATATATACCTTTTATACCAATACACAAATTAATGTGTGTTGTGAGACCATCCAGAGTGGCAAATTTATTAGCCATGGCTCCAAATTTTACACATGGGTCTCCATTAAAGATAACCAGACTATTACATAATTGGCAATGGATTCTTGAAGAAAAAGTTTCTAAAGTTCCTCTTAAGAGGATCAACTATCTTCACAGATGCATCCAAACATAATATTTGTGCTGTGTACTCTCATGATCTAACTATAAAGAGAGTAGTCAGAACTCCTTTTCAATCCACTCAGCAGAATGAATTGTACGCAATCATTCTAGCTCTTACTTATTATCCAGGAGACATAAATATAATATCTGATTCGGCCTATTCAGTAGGTATGGTACAAAGAATTACCACAGCCCAAATAAAATTTGCAGCCTCTAATATATATCAGCTCTTTAAGAAACTTCAAGAACAAGTGAGAAAGCATCGAGGTAAGATCTATATCTTGCATGTCCACTCTCATAGTGGTCTTGCGTCCCATTTTTGATGGCAATTCAAAGGCAGATAGCCTTCTAACTATGTTGGTCAATACTCCTTTATTCCAAGAAGCCCAGGAATCTCACTCGAAATATCATCAGGCTGCTCGAGCTTTACATTTACAATTTGGAATAACAAGAGAGGAAGCTAGGAGCATAGTAAAAGCCTGTATGGCGTACCTTCGTTTCCATGATCCTACACTGCCTCCAGGGAAGAACCCTTGTTGTTTGAGACCCAATAAAATCTGGCAAGTGGATGTGACCCATTATAAATTTTTTGGTTGTCTGTCTTTTATCCACGTTGTGGTAGACACCTTTTTGGGATTCACTTTTGCAATACCAGCAGCAAAAGAAACAGCCTGAGTAGTCACTGAATTCCTCACATAAGCATTTGCCATTATGGATGTGCCACAAGCAATAAAAATAGACAATGGTCCTGCTTATACTTCAAAACATTTTGCAAACTTTTGTGCACAGTATAAGATTTTACACACCACTGGCATACCTTTTAATCCTCAAGGACAGGCAATAGTGGAGAGGAGAAACAGAGCTATTAAGACGCTCCTCCAAAAACAAAAGAAAGGGGAAGCCACCGGTAACCCTAGAGAACTTCTAAATCTAACCCTTTATACTATTAACTTCTTGATTTTTGACAAAGACGCACTGGCTCCAGCAGACAGGTTTTATAACCCACCATAAGGTCAGTGTCCAGTGCGAGCGGCTCCACTATCTTTAGATAATCACCAGGTGATGTGGAGAGACCCAGAAAGTGGTGAATGGAAAGGACCAAATAGACTAATTGCTTGGGGGAGAGGGTTTGCTTGTATCTCTACAGGTGGAGAAAGAATCAGATGGGTGCCAACGAGCCGTATTTGCCTTGTCCATTGCAGAGAGATGGAGCAGACCCTTGAAACGAAGGAGAAGACCCAAGAAATATCGGGTGGTTCTGTTGCTGATTGTACTCACCATTGAAAGAGCATGGCAGTTATGGCGTTTGACTCATGGACATCAAAGATTGTTGGACTTCAAAACCCTCAGGAATCATTGGATTCTCTGAGAAATAAGACTGTTACAGGACTTCAAAATCTGCTGGAATCATTGGATTCCCTAACACATAAAAAGACTTTTGCAGGACTTCAAAAACTCAGGGGAATCATTGGATTCCCTGACATGTAAAGCAATGGACAATAGATTGGTTTTGGACTATCTCTTGGCTGCTGAAGAAGGCGTACGTGTGACTGTTGTTTACATACCCTCCTTCTAGGACTTCTGGTGATCTTTTACAACACCATGTTGATTTATATTGTTTGTTATTCCGCTACTTGTATGTACAATTCATGTTTGTTACACCACATCAAGCCTGCACTGACTGAGGGGAGGGTCATCCCTAATAGCCTCTGCTATGTGCTTATTGCTATGTGCTTGTGTAATACCTCCTATGTTGATGTATTTGTGCATACTAAGGCCCTTCAGCCCAGAAACCTGCTAGTAACCCCCACTTCCCTTTGGTGCTTTTCATTTCCCTTCCTGAGATGTCAGGGAGGGCATGATCATCTCCTTTTTAGTGCTTTCACCTCCTTTCCTGAGAAGTCAGGGAGGGTGTGATCACCTCCCCTTGGGGGTTCTGACCTCCCTGAGGAGTCAGGGATGGCATGACCACCTGTGTTCTAAAACAAAAGAAAGTGTGAGATGTAATGGGCTGAGGCTTGAGTTGATGCACTGAGGTCCCAAGCATGTGAGGCTAAATAGTAATTGGACTATACTCTATTAATATACATGCTTGGATAAAGAATGGCCCCCGCCCATTCTCTGTGCAAGTCTTGATGTGTTGTATAGGAAATGACGATTTTGGTGGGTGGAGGCAGAGAGACAGGAAGAGAGGCTGGGAGAGATTGGGCCTGGGTTCTACTCTGGTGGTGCTGGTCTCGTGGCTTCTGTTCCAGCTAGCTTCTTGGCTCAGCTGCACACATTGCTACTGCCAATTCTCTCCCACCTCTGATCTTTCTTCACTGAGAATAAAGATTGATGATTTTCCCCTAACCTGAATTCCTGACTCCAGCTGATTTTAAAACACATGGTCATCACATTCTGGGCCATAGGAAAAAAAAAAGATATAATTGAGGAATATGATGATAACCCCATGGTGACACAGCCCCAGTAAGAAAAAAAAATTGTGTTTATTTTTAATACTGTTGAGATTGGACAAAATTAGGTTAGAGGGAGTCAGTAAAAGGCTATATAGAATACTGAAGTTTCCTGAATCTGGGCCAAATAATGATGCAAAGATATAGATAAATATTTCAACAAGGCATTAGCTATAAGAAAAGATTGTCTCTATACTCTTCAAAAGCAGGAAAATGAAAATGTTGCCAACTAGAATTCTCCACCAATAACTCTCATTGTCAATCTATCCAAAACAATGGAACAACAATTTAGTTCTCTTGAGATGGTAGTTAAATTCTCTCTTTTCCTCAAAAATTTTCTTCAGAAAGTTCTCATCAAAATCAGAGTTGTTTCTGGCTACAAGAAGTACACAATTCCTCATTGAAATTATGCTAAGACATGACTCCAGAGTCTGTATATTAGTAGACTTTAGTAGAAGAGAATGCCAAACTCAATATGGCGGGTAAAGACATGAAACAACTCAATGTGAATCAAGTTCAAAGCATCCTCACTGATTAAAAAGAAAAGTATTTCTTCTTAAAACTTTGTTCACACTAGAATGAAAACTATTTTTGTGGAGGGACTATGTAGATTTTAGTTTTTAGATCCCCAGAACCCTGCATATACAATTTAGGATTAGAAACTAGACTTAGAATTTCCTTGGTATAAAGTCTTCCCCATGACAAAATTCTATCTGCCTTTGTAATAGTAAATTGTTAATGAATTTTCAATTTAACTCTTTCACAAGTTTAAATTACTTATTTAATTGTATCACTGATCTTTTAAGTATAAACATTTATGTAAGTAAAGTGATATTATATGGTCTTTTGTTATACAGAATTGAGATATAGTTCAAAATGAGGTAGACATTAAACTGAGAGATTAAGTATCGAGTGACTGTAGAAAACAAAGATGGAAAATGGGTTCTTCTGCAATAGAATTTGTTAGAAACCATGCTCACATCACCACTTAGGGATCTTTGTCAGGCAATAAGTGCAGGAAAAATTTCAATGTGCTTATGGAAGAATTCGTAAAAAGATACTTGGAATAAGACCCATGTTTAAGAACATTATTTAGAGAATAACCCCACAGTCTATAAGACTTCCTGAATTGTGTGTATGGGGGACAGGAAGCTGAGATTATCTTAATCTTGGTCACCCAATCACTCCCATTTTCTGACTTTGTCACTTCTCATAGACTCTACTCTGATGCACCAGACCAGAATTATGCAGTTTCCTACACAGAATCTCATATGGTATGAAATTCCCTTGTCTATGGAAAGGTCATTGGGGCTCCAACTCACTTGATGAGAAAAACAAGTTTTTTTTTTATTTTTTTCACTCAGATACAGGAACACAGGTGGAGAGCTGCAAGCAACAAGAGTCCCTCATGGACTAAGCTCCATCTCTCAGGAGTGGGGGGAAAATACAAACACAGGATCCTATCTACATATAATAACATGGCTTTTTCATGATCTTTTAGGCAGAGCAAATTCTTATACATTCATTCTGGAGTATCCAGTAATACCTCTGCCTTGGTTATGGGCCACAGTTCATATTATGGTCTGTATCCACAAGTATGAGAATCAGAGCAAAACTTGAGCAGATGTTCAAGAAAGAAACCATTAACTTGAAGAAGAGTTTTCTCTTCCCAAGAAACCTGAAGCTGCTACAGTGGCTGTTGTTCTGCTTCCTCCACAGCACATCACAAACTTGGCTAAAAGGCTGATGGACTTTGGTTGGGAGGTGGAGAGCAGTCTCCTTGATGTTCTCCCTGCTTTTCTTCTTCCTGCTTTTGCAGCTGCTATTCTCTGTGGGCAGGGAGCAAGGGACTCCATGCTGCCTAAAAAGGACTTTCAGCCCAACATATTACAGAGATGGAGATCTTGTTGTTGGAGGATTTTTTCCTTTATTTATTCATAAAGTAAGCACATTTAAATATTGGAAAATGTTTTGGTTTCACCCTCAAAACAATATCAAAGACTCTCAGTAAGTACTTTTTCTGTTTTATTTTTTTATCTCTTTATCAAGAGATTTTTTTTTTCTTTATCACTTCCAAACTCCCATTGGAAAAAAAGAAAAAAACAACTTGTAATAATTGAGGATAATCAAGCAAAACATATTCTCATATTGGCTAAATAAAAAATGAATATCTTTTTTTTGTTTGGAGTTTTTAAATGCTTTAATCTGTATTCAGACATAATCAGTTCCTTCTCTGAGTGTAGACTAGATTTTTTATCATAAATCCTTCAGAGTAGTCATGGATCACTGTACTGCTGAGAATAGCAAAAAACATTTACAGCTTATCATCCTAGAACACTGCTATTACTTTGTGTAAAGTACATTTCACTTTACTTGAGTTCATGACTTTCCAGCTTTTTTTAAAGCATCCTGATCATCATTTTCCATAGAAAAATAATATTCTATCATAATTTGCTTGCCACAATTTATTCTACCATTTTCAAATTAGTGAGCATCCCCTCAAATTCCACATACTTTTTTTGTCCTGAGAAGAGAACTGCTATACTTATTTTTATACATATAAGTCCCTTTTCTTTTTAAAAATCTTTTTCAGATACATGGCTAGAAGTGGTATTGTTAGATTATCGTATGCATGAATTTAAAGCCCTTTCAGCATAAATCATATCTTTTGATCATTTATCAATTGGGAATGGCTCTTATATTTTGTAAATTTCACTTAGTTGCTTCTGTTTGAGAAATGAGATCTTATCAGAGAAACTTGCTTTAAAATTCTTTTTACAATAGTTGTTGCTAACTGTATTTCCCCCATTTATTCTATTCTCTCTCTTTTCACCCTGTCCATCTTCAAAAGTGTTTTGCTAGTGGCCACTCCCTCCTTCAATATGCCCTCTCTTTTATCACCCTCCCCACTTTCTGTATCGCACTCCCCTCCTACTTTGCTGCAAGTAAGATAAATTTCTATACCCATGCTGAGAGCATATGTTATTCCCTCTTTGAGCCAATTTTGATAAGAATAAGGTTTACTCACTCACCCTCTCCTTCCCCTCTTTCCCTATAAAAAGCTTTATTTTGTCTTTTTATGGCAGATAATTAACATCATTGCACTTCTCTCTTTCCCTTTCTCCCAGTGCATTCTTCTCACCCCTTAATTTCTTTTTTTTTTTTAGATATTATCCCTTTATTTTCAACTCACACCTGTGTACTCTGTCTGTGTATATTCCTGCTAACTGCCATAATGATGAGAAAATTCTAATGAGTTACAAGTATCATCTTTCCATTTAGGAATGCAAACAGATAAACCTTATTATCAATACTTTATATCACTTCTCCTGATATGCTTCTCCTGAGTCCTGTATTTGAAAATCAAATTTTATATTCCGTTCCAGTTTTTTTTCATCATAAATGCCTGAAAATCCTCTATTTTTGAATTTCCACCTTTTCCCTGAAGGGTTGAGTTTTGCTGGGAGGTGATTCTTGGTTATAATCCCAGCTTTATTGCTCTCCAGAATATTATATTCCAAGTCCTCTGGTCTTTTAAAGTAAAGCTACTAAATTTTGTGTTATACTGACTGTTGCTCTACTGTACTTGAATTGTTTCTTTCTGGGTGCTTGCAATATTTTCTCCTTGAGCTGACTGTTCCAGAATTTGGCTATAATATTCCTGGGAGTTTTTACTTTGGGATATCTTTCAGGAGGTGATCCATGGATTCTTTCAATTTCTGTTTTGTCGTCCAGTTCTATAATATCAGGACAGTTTTCCTTGATAATTTCTTGAAAAAATGATGTCCAAGTTGTTGTTTTTTTTTTTATCTGACTTTCAGGTAGACTTTTCTCAATTATCAAAGTTTTTTATCATGCCCAATCTCTTGCTGAAAAGAAAGAAAAGAAAACTGTAACAATTAAGCAAAAGAATTCTCATTATGGACAAATAAAACAAAATGAGTCTTTTCTTGCACATCAGTCCATCACCTTTCTATGATGATGTGAATATATATTTCAGAATCAAACATTTGCAATTATTGTAGATCATTGTATACCTCGGGTTGCTGACATCTTTTGGAATTATTTGTTTTTATAATATTGCTGTTAAATTATAAATTGTTTTCCTTATTATTCTATCTTCAAACTACTTCAGTTCTTACAAGTCTAATGGTTTTATGAAATAATGATTCATTTTCAACAACATAATAACATTCAGTTACACTGGTATGAGATAATTTCTTCAATCATTCCTTAATCAATGGCCAACTCCTTCCTGTCCAAATCTTTACCACTGGATATAAATTCATATATAGAATTTTAAAAGTAGCTGTGGCCAGACATTGTGGACCTACAATTGTACTTTCAAATGACTAAGGAAATTCTTCTAATGAAAGTTTCAGTTTCAATTCAGGATTAGGTAGAACCAGAAATATTCCTTATGCCTAACAATCTCTCTCCCACTACAGATGGCTGCCCAAAAACTATTATCAGGTTCTAGCCTTCATGTTTGCTGTAAAAGAGATCAATAGGAACCCTAGTCTATTACCCAACATTACTCTGGGATTCCACATCTACAATGCCTATCACAGTGATGAGAGGACCTTGGAGAGTTCCCTCATGTGGCTGTCAGGCCAGGGACAGACCATTCCAAATTATAGCTGTGAGAAGGGGAAGTCGGTGGTGGTCATTGGAGGAGCCACTTCTCATTTAACTATCTCCATGGGAAGCCTACTGGAGCTCTATAAGTTCCCACAGGTAGGAAAGCATAGGTTCAATTTATCCTATACTAGTTGGAGGGCAGAATAGGGTCTTTAAGGGTCTGCAACTTGAAATATAAACTTCAAAAAGTTTGGGGAGAATTGTAATGCTTGATTTATCTTTCAAGTGATCCTCACAGAAGAAAAAGGAAACACAGAGATCTGAGATCAGAATAAATTCTTTCATCTTGTCTTGTAGTAAGCAGCATATTTTGACCTACAGAGTTTTTGAAATTATATAATTGAATCTTGCAAATATTTAGTAAACATCTGTTTGCAATCCCCTGTGTTTCACTAACATTAACATGTGTTTCAGCTAATGCATGTATATGAAGGAGATGAGATGCCCTCTGGATGGAGGTCTCAGTGATAAGAAAAGCTTTATCAGTCAGAGATAAAGATGAATCCATTCTAAGTAGACTGGGATGGAAAATAATTTCAGATTTAAAATGGTGGAGTGGGTTACTATAATAAATTCATTACACTGAAAAAGGCTCATATTTGCTTTCTATTCAGATCAGCTATGGTCTCTTTGATCCACTCCTAAGTGACCCACTTCAGTTTCCTTCTGTTTATCAGATGGCCCTGACAGACACCTCTCTTGTACATGGCATGGTCCGATTAATGCTGCATTTCAAATGGACCTGGGTGGGTCTTGTTGCCTCAGATGATTCAAGAGGTGAGAAATTCCTCAGGAACCTTCAAGAAGAAATGGCCAGAAATGATGTCTGTGTGGCCTTTATAGAAAAGATCATCACTGGTCAGTCATTAAATATTGGCTTATATCAAAGTTTTGTCAGCAGAATATTATATTCTACTGCCAAAGTGATTGTTATTTCTGGAGATACAAATTCACTTCTGAGTCTGATGTTTACGCCAGATCCTTATATCTTTGTAAGAAGAGTGTGGATCACTACCAGTCACTGGGATATTGACAAAAAACCCGGTTATATCTATTTTGATAATTTCCATGGGGCTCTGATATTTTCAGACCAGACAAGTAAGATTCCTGGATTCAAACATTTTTTGAAAACCATTCATCCTGCCAAATACCCAGAGGATCTCTTCCTTAAAAACTTCTGGAACTCGGCTTTTGGGTGTACATATAAACATGGAGAGGCAGATGAAGGGGTCTGTTCACCAAATGCTTCTTTAGACACTCTACGTTTGAGCTATTTAGACATCACAATGTCTGATCAAAGTTATACTGTCTACAAAGCTGTGTATGCTGTGGCCTGGGCCCTTCATGAAATGTTCTTTGTGAAATCAGAAATGGAATCCAATATAGATGGAGATAAAAGAGTTTTTCACCCCTGGAAGGTAAGATCACCTTCCCCCTAAGCACTGATGTCCAAATTTTTTATTGTGGGAACTGCCTTATTCAGAAAAGAAATAAGGGATTAGTATCTCAGCTCACCTCTTTTTGCAATGAGTAAACCCTGTACAAGCAGATTGATGGCATTAGACCTCATTTCTGATTATTTCAGAGTTATGTTCATTTCAGACCCCTGTGATGGGGTGTAGAAGTAAGAATTCAGATGAACTTGTTCCTGAGGGTCTTTGATGAGGATATTAGGGAAGGGTAGGAGGATGGATACTATAACCCACCAGAGGCTGAGGAAATCAGAATCAGGCATCTTTTCTTATCCTGGCAGTTCAGTTACTCCCCTACAGCATAGCACAATGGACATGGTAATTGTTCTGATGTCACAGAAACTGGGATCAAATCATTCCTCCAAAACTTATCCCCTCACTGCCATTGAACAAGTTACCTAATTTTCCTGGGCTTGATCTGTTAATAAAGTTGAATGAAATAGCCTCTGAGGTCCCTTCTAGCTCTAGATCTAACTTTTATTCTTTTTTTGTAAGACAGTCCAAATGAAGTGACTTTTCTAGGTTTACACATCAGTAAGTGTCAAGTGCCTGAGGCCAGATTTTAATTTAAGTCTTCAAAACTCGAGGGGCAATACTCTATCTACTTTGCTACCTGACTGTTCCTTTCAATGTCAATCTTAACATGGGATGTTAAATCTCAAAACAAAAATTTATATATTAGCTTTTCTAAAATATAAGCTCTTTCAGAACAAGGATTGCTCTTAGTTTGTATTTAGTTTCCAGCTGTAGCATGATGCCTAAACTATTTGGGAGCACTTAATAAGACATGTTGAATAAAAAAAGTATCTTAACTATTCTTTTAGATTCTCATTTCTTCTATGTCCAACTCACCATTTCCAGAGCTACCATTCAATTAATAGACGTGTATAAAAGTTCTGATAAGATAAAAGTAAAATAATATGCAATAGAAATATGAAAACATAGATAAAACAAAAATCTCTCTCAAGAACTTAAAAATGGGGCAGCTAGGTAGTGCAGTGGATAGAGCACCAGTCCTGAAGTCAGGATGACCTGAGTTCAAATCTGAACTCAGACGCTTAACATGTGTGACCAGGGCAAATCACTTAACCCAATTGCATTAGCTAAAAAAAAAAAAAATAACTTGAAAATGAGAGAGGCAACATAAATATATGCATATTTGATATAGATATAGCTATGTAAATTTATACTTATTGTGAACATAGAAACAAAATTAATATAAAATGTTTACATATTAACATTACATATTATGTATTTGTATCATATGTTATATGTAATATATATTTTATAAATTATATAGATTCATCATATTTATGTACATATACAAAATAAGTATGAAATACATAATGCAAGACTAAAAATACCAAAAAATACAAGATCCATGAGTCAAAGAAGTCTAAGATCAACAAGATAATGTTCCCTTAGAACATCTGAACATGTCACTCTCCTGACCCAATACGATAATATACTCTTTGTCAGGAGCCATAAATGGCACCCTAAAAGTCTAAAAGAAAATTAAAAGTCCTCAGAAATTAAAATTCCTGCACTCTCTGGTTCCAGCTTTCCAAGCTAATTTCATATTATATCTTTTAACATAATTTATGTTTCAGCAAAACTACCTTACTAGATGTATTCTGAATTAGGATTACATCACCCAACTATACACGCAAGTGCACAGGTACTTAAGATTAAGACATATTGCTACCTCACATCTGGCTCCTAGAATTTCTAGATTCTTTATAGTCTGAAGTTCTTTGCTGCCACTTTAAAAATACTTCCTGATTTCTCTTATCAAATGAAATAATATTGGTTTTTAGAACGTATTTAGCACAGTGCATTGAATGCTAAATTGCAAAATAGATGTGGAGTCTTGAGAACTTGAATTAAAATCCAATTTATTAGCAATCCATGCCAATTCTGTGACAATTGGAAAATCTTAGGAATGTACAATCCATCCTCATTCCAAGACATTGAAGAAAATGTAAACAGCAAAGGAACTAGAAAACATCCCTTAGAGAATCTACTGGTGAACTTCCAACTAATTTTCTTCACTTTCAGCTCCATCCCTTTCTGAAGAACCTTCAGTTTAATGATAGTGCTGGGAATCTGGTGGTCTTGGATAAGAAGAGGAACTCTGTGGCAAACTATGATATTCTCAACTATGTGATCTTTGGTAATGATACCGAAGTCCTGGTGAAAGTGGGAGAGTTTATACCTCAGGCTCCACTTGGCCAAGATTTCATCATTCAAGAGAAGGCAGTAGTGTGGTCCACAGAGCAGAGAAAGGTGAAGTATGATTAAAATATTGGTTTTATGAAAAATATAAACATAAGAATATAGGCCATCAAAATAGCAGCATTTTCAAACTTGGGGTAAATGTCACAAAACCTACTTGGAGGAAACAATGTGCAAATTAAATTTTTATGTCCGATTCACTTGAGCAAAGGTAAAGACAAAAAGCCTAGAACACATGCAAATTTCGGTGAAAAACCCAAGAATAGTGAGATTTATAGCTGAAAGAAGCAGGAGAATCTCTGATCCATGATATCCAAAGGAGAAGGAACTGGCTGTTAGAGTTATTGATGCGTGGTCATTTGTTACTAAACCCAGTAAAATTGCTGTGCTGCTACAATGGCCTGATTGACATCTGGGTTCTCAATATTCTGAACACTGAAACAAAATCCTAGATTATCTAATGTCTAGCTTTAAACCCCATTCACAGAAATAATATTTTCCCATGTTACGCCATGCCATGTCACACAATTATAAATATACCAATTCTACCTGGTATATGGATCCCTTGCCTTCTACAAGTAATAACTCAATTAAAATACAAAAATAAAAAAACAAAAATACAAAAGACACAGGAAATTTAACCAATCTATAAGAACATGGAATAGACCAAAATACTTAATCAAGTCAGTATAAACAGCTTAATCAAATACATAGTTTATGTTGAATGTATACAATTCAGAAAATGTAATTTAGCTGAAAATCAGATTACCTACAGGGATTTGGGAAATATTGATCTTTTTGGTTATAAGGCACAATTCCTTTTTCTCTTATTCATTTATTATTGTATTCATTCAAATAGAATTTGTTAAGTTCTGGGTTGGATGTTTGGGGAGATACAAGAATAAACATCAACATTCTTCACATATGGTTCCTTTTCCTTCACTTTAGACATAAAGTCATGAGTTCAGAGTATAACTGCTCTGAACTCATGGTTAGGAAAATTGAAAACCTCATGCTTCATTTTGGTTCTCTGCTTAACTTTATTTTGCCTCACTGGCCTTTTCATGGTTGAGGCAAAATTCAGATTCCAGAAACATTAGGATAATCAAACAGCATATGTATTTATACTCTCTTTTAATACACAGGGGCTATAGGAATTTGGAGGAACAGTTGATGTTTTCTCAAGATTTCCCTGAGTATAGGGCTTCAACTCTAAAAAGTGAAGAGCTGATGATCCTCTTGACTTTTCCTTTCTCTGACACAACTCAGTCTTGCCAGTGTTCCTAAGAAGGATGCTCGAATATCAAGTTTGCTCTTTCTCTCAAGTTTCTCCACTTTCAGACCCTCTGAATCATTATTTCTGAAAAAGTTGTTGCCTTTTATATAAATTTCTTTTGTTATTACCAAGTCTCTCAAATGATGGCTTTCAATAATTGTAGAAAAGAGATATGTACTATTCACACTAGTTTCTATATATAGTATATAGTCTCAAAAATCAAATAGTTTTTTAAGTGAGTTCTTTTCCAATGCATTGTACTAAAGAATCTTAGAAAAAAACTTCTGTTGGTAATAAATTCTAATTATTAACATCCCCCCCAGGAGATTTTAAAATTCTCTTGCTGTGGAAAAAAGCTCCAAGTTCCATTGTTGTTATTGTTGTTCAGTCATTCATTCTTATCCAATTATTTGTGACCCCATGGAATATAGTACATCAGATCCTTCAATCCTCCCCAATCATTTGAAGTTAGACTAATTCTATTGTTGGAATCTTTACAAAGTGTTAAGCCATTAGAATTGATAGAGACAATAATTATCTAATTTAGCATGGTTCAATATGATTGATTTGATCTTAGAAGGAAATATTTTGGGCCAGAACTTGAAACAAAATACTAAGTACAACTGATAGAAATGATGCTTGTGTTTACACCTTTAGAGAGCTCATAAGTATCTAAGTACTCAATGGAGTTCACACGTTTGGGAGATTTCAGGTTTAGTATGAGATATCCGAATTCACACCTCCCTTAGGGCCAGAGAGAACTCTGGGAGAAAACCCAGAATCCCTCTCTCTCCAGAAGGAGGAGTTAACCTTTGGGAGATCACATATATACAGGTAGCTCTTAGAGATGGATAGTTACTTAGGAACATTCCCAGGAGTCCGAGAGGAGTACTCTGGGAGGAAGCCTACAAGCCCTATCTCCGAGGCAAGAGAGATTTCATTGCATCTTCTACCTTGGTGCTGGCTGGAGTTGGAAGGACAAACCTTTGGATTTGGAGACATTCGGAGGGAGCTCTTGGAACCAAGCAGAGAGATAGGCCTGAGCTAACCGAGCTATATTGAAGGACACAATAAAAGATCTGAACTTTTATCACTTGGCTGTGTTTGGAAAAAGAACACCCACATTCTATGATCATTTTTCATGTTATTACCTATACATCTAAGCCTTTGCAATCCTTTTCCTTTTTTCTTTAATCTTTTGCAAGTCTTTTCCAATGAGTACAATCTTCTCACTATGTGGCCAAAGTATTTAGGCTTCAGCTTCATTATTTGACCTTCCAAATGAATATCCTTAATTAATTTTTAACTATTGGCCAAGTTGATCTTTTTGCTGTCCCAGTGACTCTCAGAAATCTTTTCCAGCACCACAATTCAAAAATGTCAATTCTGCAATATTCAGCTTTCTTTATAGTCCAACTCTTACAACCATATGTTGGTTGGATAAATCACATCTTTATGTATACATTCTTTTGCTGACAAAGTAATACCTCTGTTTTTTAGTGTCCTGTCTAGATTTTCCTTAGATTCCCTTCCAAGAAGTAAGCATCTTTTAATTTCATGATTACAGTCACCATCTGCAGTGATCTTTGAGCCAAAAAATCTAAAATATCATAGTGCTTCCATTTTTTCTCCCCCTATTTGCAAGGAATTAATGAGACCAGTGGTCAAGATTTTAGCTTTGTTGTTGTCGTTGTTGTTGCTGTTGAGCTTCAAGACAAGTTTTTCAATTTAATCAAGAAGCTTTAGTTTTTCTTCTCTTTCTACCATCAGAAAAGTATTATCTCCATATCTGAGATTGTTGATGATATGTTGATATTTCTTCTGGAAAATTTAAGTCCAGCTTTTATTTCATTGAGCCTGGAATTTTCTCATGATGCACTCTGCATTTAACTTAGATAAGGAGATGATATACAGCCTTGTAATATTCCTTTTCAAATAGATAAGGATAGATAAGGAGATAATAGCCCTGTCACTTCTTTTCAAATATGAAACCAATTAGTTCAGTTATATGTTCAGTTCTATAATTTCTTGATCCACATGTTCCTCAAGAAGGAAATAAAATGATCTGGTATTCCCATATTTTTAAAGTATTTGCAAGATTTGTTGTGAGTCACAGGGCCAATACGTTTTCAATGAAGCTGAGTTTTTCTTTCCTAGAACTTCCTTTAATTCTCCATAATCCAGTGAATGTGGGCAATTTGCTTTCTAATATCTCTACCTCTTTGAAAAAGCAGAATGGCATGCTTTTCTTGTAATTCTGGGTACACTTATTATTGAAGCATAGCTTAAAAATTGTAAATATAATCTTATTAGCATGTGACATGAGTGCAATTTCGCAGTGATTTAAACATTCCTTGGGATTGTCCTTCTTTAAAATGGGCATGTAAACTGATCCTTCTAATCCAATGGCCACTGTTGGCTTTCCAATTTAGCTGGCATATTGAGGGCAGTATTTTAATAGCATCATCTTCTAGATTTTTAATAAATTCAACTGGAATTCCATTACTTCCACTAGCTTTCTCATTAGCAATGCTTCCTAAAGCATACTTGATTTCATTCTCCAGCATATCCACCTTCTTGAAAGTAACCATACCACTATAGTTATTGGTAACGTTGAGTTTTCTTGAATAGCTCCTTTGATTTTCTTCCCAACTCTTCAGATTATGTTCTGTTTCTATTAAATCATTAACATTTTGTCTTTTATCATGCCCATTTTTTGATGAAACATTCCCTTGATGTTCCTAATTTTAAAGAGGAGAAATTGTATTCTGTTCTATTGTTTTCTTCTATTTCTTTGCATTGCTTATTTAAGAAAACCACAGCTATCTAATAGCATCTTCACTTCAACTGGGAAGAAATGAAATTCCTTACCCTTTCATAAGGAAACTAATCTAAGCTTTGAAGGAATTTCTGGTGTGCTCATGTGAAAATAGCATTGATAGGCTTTGCAGATTAATCAGATTGTGTATATATTGCTACAAACAAACCAGACATGGGCTAACAAACTACTAATTCTTAAATGATGATGTCTCAAAAGTCTTTGATTACTTCCCTATATAGCCTCCTCAGTCCAGATGCAGCATAATCTGTGGTCCTGGATTACAAATGAAAGCCCAGGAGGGAAAGCCTAGATGCTGTTTTGATTGTACCCCTTGCCCAGAGGGGCACATTTCCAACCAGACAGGTAAATCTGTGAGAATGTTTTTGACCTCCCTCAAGAAACACAGACCCAGGATAACCAAAAAAATCTGAATGAGTTTCCCAGATGGCAATCAGGCAATGGAAACATGTTACTAATAGAACATGGGATTGAGAGACCAAGAAAAAACTAGAAGAAGGCCCAATGTGAGCAATATCAGGGAGAGTTTATGGGTTTGAGGTGTACAAAACTGGGTTTTTTTTAATTAGTTTCTCTGTGACTCAATTGCTCATTCTCTATGGCTCTTCCATTGACTTAGGGCTTTAGAGTTTTAATTAAATCTTTCTCATCAACACAGCAGTGACTAAATGCAAGTATTTTGTACTAGTTTTAGTGAAGAGAACTGACTATTTATGGTAACACAACTATTCAAGAGAGCTAAGACTCCAGCCAGGATATTAGAATACAATCCATTCCATTTTTTCCAATTCATCTCCTACCTCTACTGATGCGTACCCATATGTTCCACAATGGGTGCCAAGAAAGCACCACTCTATCCAAACTGACCGCTTTTTTCTTTAACTCAGAAAATCCCTTGGATTCTGCTTGACAGTGACCTGTTTTAAGCCCTGTCTCACTCAACACAAAATTATGATTTGGGGGGAAATGCAAATGTACTTTGCAGATAGTTTAAACTGATAAATTTGTGTAAATAGGCAGAAATCTAGCAAATTACTGCCAATATGAGGAAAAGAAAAATAATATATAATGATGAAATAGTCTACTTAGAGTAATACCTCTAGGAACAAGATCTCTGTGAAGGAAATTCTTGCAGTAGTCATTGATGAGGAAAGGAAAGTGTTTGGGAGGATAGTGTCTTCTCAGCAAGAGGTCAATGAAAGTGGTAGCTTAGGAAGGGTGTCCATTTTACCTCTCTCAATGGGATAAAGGACATTTTTCACTTTGCTGGATATAAAAGGAATAGAGCAGGGACAAGCCTACTACACATCAGGAAGAAAGTGTATATCTTAGAACTAAAACAAACTCCTTAGCCTCCTTCATTATTCTTTTAGTAAAAAGATTTCATTAGAATGTGGCCTTTCCTTGAAAGGAATTATGGTTGCATGTTTATGAGTTAAAGGGCCCTGAGAATCTTTACATTTGACAATTAGAAGGCCCTTAACAGCCAAAAGGTCTACTGTGGAACACATCCTAAAATTGGACATAAAGATGCCCAAGAAGGAGATCCTCTTAATTGAACCCAAGGCATTTTTAGACCACTCTCATTATTGAAGAATTCTCCCTTATGTGGAACCTCAATTGTCTCATTTTAATTCCCAGGCTGCTTTGGGCTTTATCCTTTAACACCAAACAGAGAAAGTCTAGTCCCTCCTCCATCTATAAGTGCTTCATCACAGCTTCAGAAGCTTTTCTTCTTCAGACAAACCATGCTCAGATCATTTGATTCATATTCCTAGAGCATTTTCAGCAAAGAAACTTAAGAAAGTAAAGCTCACAAAACATTATCTCAGGAAATACTTAAATGTGGACAGATCAGGGAGAAGCTGACCATCAATAGGAAAGAAAAATACACCAAGATCTTCAAAATTGTAGGACAGGCATCTCTACCCACATTCCAGAAGCAATCTAGAAAGATTCATATATCCAGGACAATGGAATCATTTTCCTCTAAAAAGAAACTACAAAGAACAGAGAGTCTTAAAAAGATTATAGTCCAAGTCCAGGAAATAAACAGAGCAATAAATTGATTTCATTATGCTGTGACATACAGCTGTCACATTTATTTTTATTATTTTTTATTACTAAGAATACTTATTATTACTAAGAATAATACTTCAAAAATTAAACAAGTACTCTTTCAATATTATTCATATAAGAATTAGCATTTATGTAGCAGCTGTTTGGTAGATGGAGAAGGGATCTGTATAGGTCCTGCATTCAGGAAGACTCAGCTTCCCGATGCCAGACATTTATATGTTGAAGGATTCTGAGCAAGTGATTTAAGCCTGTTTACCTCAACTTTCTCATTGGAAAAAAATAGGCTGGAGGAGAAAATACCAAATATCAATATCCTTGCCAAGAAAATCTCAGAGTCACAAAGAATTAGACATAACTCAAAATTACGAAAATCTATATAGTACTGTAAGTATGCAAAACTCTTTCCGTTTATTATAGGATTTGATCCTTATAAGAGCTCTGTAAGATAAGCACAAGTCTTTTTCCCTTTTTACAAATGATGAAATTGAAGTAGAAAAAAGGTAATTGATTAAGCCAGCATCACAAAGTCACAAAACTATCTGAAGCTATCAGATCTTCCAAGTCCAAATGTTCTATCCACTACCACTAGATTCTGATCCCCATGGAATTAAATGGAGCAATTTGTATTATTTTTACAATGATTATTGGTCCACTGAAAGGGAATTTTTGCTGAGGCTAAAATATTGAGACTTGTTTGTTTTCTTTAGATGCAGATCGATGTGTAAAATGCCCTGAAGATCAACATCCCAATCAGGAGAGGAATCAGTGCCTCTCCAAAGTGGTGACCTTCCTGGCCTATGAAGAGCCCTTGGGGATGGCTTTGGCTTCTGTAGCTGCTGGCTTGTCTCTCCTCACAGCTCTGGTTCTCTGGGTCTTTGTGAGACACAAAAACACCCCCATAGTCAGAGCCAATAACCGGGATCTCAGCTACATCCTCCTCATCTCCCTTATTCTCTGCTTCCTCTGCTCTCTGCTCTTCATTGGCCGCCCAACTGCAGCCCATTGCCTTCTCCGACAAACAACCTTTGGAGTCATGTTCACAGTGGCCGTCTCCTCGGTTTTGGCCAAAACGATCATTGTGGTTCTAGCCTTCAGAGCCACCAGACCAGGCAGCAGGGGCAGAAAATGGATGGGAAGCAGAGCCCCCATTTCTGTTATTCTCTTTTGCACTTTGATACAAGGTATGCTCTGTGGAGTCTGGCTGCTGCTTTCTCCCCCTTTCCTAGAAGCAGATACACACTCTGACCATGAGCACATCATCCTGGGATGCAATGAGGGCTCTCTCATTGCCTTCTATTTTGTCCTGGGCTACATAGGAGTCTTGGCCCTGGCAAGCTTCGCCATGGCCTTTTTTGTCAGAAATCTCCCTGACACGTTCAACGAAGCCAAGTTCATCACCTTCAGCATGCTGGTGTTCTGCAGTGTCTGGGTCTCCTTCCTCCCCACGTACCAGAGCACCAAGGGGAAGATGATGGCAGCCATGGAGATCTTCTCCATCTTAAGTTCCAGTACTGGATTACTAGGCTGCATCTTCATCCCCAAATGCTATGTGATCCTTCTGCAGCCCCACAAGAACACCAAGAAAACTTTAAAGAATAACTTCAGTTCCTAAATCAATAATCATTCTGAAATGTCCTACATGACTCTCTCTAATAGCCTGAAGATTGCAAACAATTAACACAAATTAGTCTTGCTTCTAAATATCCCAATGAAACCTATATGGAAGCTACATTCACTAAACAAGAACTTCTTAGCTGTCCCACACTGTTCCAAAACCTGCTAAAGGTTCATCAGGTCCCCAACTTCATAAACCTGATAATACCATATCTAATATTCATTTCTTCTTTTTCCCATTCAATCCATCTTACAGTTGGAGAATTCTTCCATGATATCTGCATGAACACCTGCTTCCTTTACATTTCTTCTATCACAACATGTGCAATCTTCCTTGTACTTTGTACTTTGTTACTTTGTTGTACTTTGTTAGTCCACTTTTTGTTTTTGCTTTTATTCTCCCCACAATTTCTCACTAATGTGAAAGAAAGAATAAAGAGATCTTTGCATTTAATATACTTTGCAACACATACTTCATTTGTCTTATACTCATGATTGATGTACAACGTCTTTTTGTATCCATTGACATAAGGGATGTAAAAGATAGAGTAAGAGACAGAGATACAGATGATAAATATATGCAAATATGTGTATGCATATATCTGTACATTATATATAGATACACTTGTATCTGTGTATGAAAAGTTAATTACTCAAAAAGCTTACAGACAAGCTAGGCACTTATTTGTGGCCTCCAAAAAGCAGACAAGGTGGTGGACTATATAGAGTACCAAGCCTGGAGTCTGATAGACCTAAATTCAAATCTGGACTCAGATACTATTAGCTGTGTGACCCTGTGTGTGTCACTTAAGCCTATTTGCTTCAGTTTTGTCACCTGTAAAATAAGCCAGAGGGGGGAAAATGGTAAATTACAATATACTTTCCAAAAAAAAAAAACTCAAATGAGTTCACAAAGAGTCATCCAGAAATGAAATGATGGCACCACAATAAAATGCCTACTTTTCAAATAGTCACAAGAATGATCAATACATGTAAAGAAGTCATCTCTAATTAAGTCATGAAAAGGATTCATTCAGTCAATAAGCATTTAATATAGAAAGCATTTTTACATAGAGAATTTTTATGCAGAGAATTATTTGAAAGAAATAGGCAAGATTTCACTTTTTAAAATCGTGTGGGATACTATATCTTTACAATTATTTAATTAACTTAATGATATTGAGAATACAAGATCAAAGATATATTTTGTTGTTTGTGAATTATTCAAAAGCATTCAATGGAGCAAGACATTTTCTTAAAGATTCCCCACCAAAAAGATGATTGTCAACAAGATTATGTGACAATCTACTCTGATGGATTTGGCTCTTTTCAACAGTGAGGTGATTCAGACCAATTCCAGTAGACTTTTGATGGGAGATCCATCTGCATCCTGAAAGAGGACTGCAAAGATTAAATGTGGATCATAAGTACATAAGTACTTTCACCTTTTTGTTGCTATTTACTTGCTTTTTTCTCATTTTTCCCTTTGTGATTTTTCTTGTGCAGCATGAGAATTATAGAAATATATATGGAAGAACTGCATGTTTAACATATATTGGATTACTTGCTGTCTAGGGGAAGGGATTGGGAAAAGGAAGGAAGAAAAATTTGGAACACAAGGTTTTGCAATGTTAAATGTTGAAAACTATCTTTGCATACATTTTGAAAATAGAAGGCTATTATATAAAAAATATAAAACCAAAAAGCAGGGTTACTGATAGAACCTATCATCCTATTATTACCAGTATAAAATGAGATGAAATTTATAAAATCCTTTGCAATCCTGAAAGTGCTATATAATTACTAGCTAGCCCTCAATAGATAAAAACAAGCTTATATTGAATTGCTCACAAACAGTATTTAGAGTATGGACCCAAGACAAGAGAGAGTTTTAAAACAACTATTTTAACCCTGTCAAAAAAAAATCATAACTTTCTATGTACTACCGGTTGTTGTTAGGAAGATGTTGACCAAAAAAGAGAAGATGCTCTCTATCCTTCCTGGCCAATAAGAGGAATAAGGAATAAAGAAGCAATGTTAGACTTGCTATTGAGACTTTCTTCCCAGATGGATCAGATGAAACAGAACTTACTTTCTGTTATGATTTCTTACTGAGAACAGAAGGCAAAGAGTACTTTATTTCCAAAAGGCAGAAGAGAAGAATCCTACCAGGAAGCCTGGTTGAAAAGGCTTTTGTTGATCTTAAGGTGGTGGTTGATGTTATTGTCTGTCTTTTGTTCTGAAAGAGGACCATGACATCAGGGAGGCAATGTCATACCCTGCAAGTGAGTTGGATTCAAGTGAGGGAGGATTGTGCCTTACATTCCCTTCCACAGTCATCTGGGTCCAGTGGCCAGACAAAAATCAAAATTACTAGAGATTACTCTGGATGAAATAGTAGATTTTGGCTTTTTTAAGCTAAGGTCTTCAACAGGTCTTAGTTTGACTGAAGCTGTATCCATTCAGTGATTAAGGCTATGTAGCAACCTACTCCAAAAAAAAAAAACTAAATAAATAAATTAATCTAGGAGGGAAAGACCCTCAGGGTTTCTGGCAAAAACAGAAATGACTATTTACATTCAAGATGAGTCAATCAGGACCCAAACAATGACCAAATGATGTATTGGGGCAGAACTCTAATAAGGTATACTTAAGATATTGATAGCAGGGTGCTTTTCTTTAAGCATTATTTAATTATTTTATTTAAGCATTGATCACTCATTGTGATCAATGAAATAATGATTCTCTAATTAAGCACATACTTAGTGTGATGTAATCATGTCATCACTCTAGTTAAGCACATACTTATTGTGATATGGTGATGTAAAGGCTCTCCTAACAGTTGTAGCATGCTCAATGTGCTGTAGTGATGTAATCATACCTAGGCATTTAAGGGAGTCTCAGATACAGAAGATTTGCGCTCAGACATGGATAACTAATAAATTTGCTGTCTCCTTGGAAAAGATAAAAATTCCTAACTATATACAAGCAGGAACAAGTAGATATCCATCAGGAATCCTAGAATAGTGGAATGAGAGATAGCAAGGTTTCTTTTAAACTAAATTATCTTTGAGTTAACTGAACTGGATTTCTGAGTTCAGATCTATCTATCTTCCTGAGTTTAATCCAAGCCATATGGATATAGAACCAGTCATAAAATTAATATGCCATAAAATCAGTTATATTGTAGAATCAACATAGTAGAAATCAATAGAGAAGAAATTTAAAATTTTTCATAATAGATATACGAAAAAGGCGCATGCATGTGTGACTGTTGTTTACATACCCTCCTTCTAGGACCCAAATGTGATGACTGTGTATTTTAAAATCAGCCAGAGTCAGGAATTCAGGTTAAGGGAAAATCTTCAGTCTTTATTCTCAGTGGAGGTGAAGAAGGATCGAAGGTGAAGGGGGATCAGAGGTGAAGGGGGGATCGTGATAACAGTGTGTGCAGCTGAGTCAAGAAGCCAGCCAGACCAGAAGCCAGCCTTCTCTTCCACTCCTCTCTTCACCCCTCTGCCTCCACCCATCAAAATTGTCATTTCCTATACAAAACATCAGGACTTGCACAAAGAGTGGGCGGGGGCCATTCTTTCTCCAAGCATATATATTAATGGAGTATGGTCCAATTACTATTTATTTAGCCTCATGTACTTGGGATCTCAGTGCATCAACTCAAGCTTCAGCCCATTACAGATATAGATAAATACCGAAGTAAATACATATTTATAATGTGTGCATGTATTATTTATATATGGTACCTAGATAAATAGATAAGCATATATTTTATAATTTTGCATTTGGAGTCTACCTATTGTCAGTCAAAAACTGGAAAACACGATTCTTGCTAATCTACAACATGAGGCTGAAATTGTAACAGAATAATGCGTGAATTTAAGGAAAATTGAAGATGTAAGAGTAAAATCAAATTATTTTATTTTTAATAAAAAGCCTTTTTTGACTTCAAAAATAACTTTGCAAGATATTACAACAAATATTATCATTACAATTATACAGATGAGAAAATTGAGACTCAGGGGAATTTCAAATCTAAAAAAATCTTATGGTACTCCTAAATAAGAGAGAGAGTAAACTTCAAGCCTTTCTAATTCAAAAATCAGTACCTTACCTTCTGTGTCACATTGCATCACAAAATACTTGGAAAACTTTTCAACCAAGAGCGCTCAAGATGGAGAGGAAAGGAGAAATGTACTTCATACAACACGAGTACAGTTATGGTTTAATGCAGAGGTGTCAACCACACTGCCAGGGGCCATGTTGTCATACATGACATTTCTTAGTTTGACTTATACTACACTAAATTTAACTGCGAAATATTTAACAAATTTAACAAAAATTCAATAAAATCCATTTATATTTTAAAACAAAGACATATGTGACTCACAGAGAACTTGAATGTATATATGGTCTTTACTTCTATTTGAATCTAATAGAATAAAAGTGGATTTATAATCAGGAGACAGGTGTTCAAGAACTGACTAATACACTTGCAATCTGTGTTATAAAGTTCAGGACATACAATCTGTAATACAACAATATGTTCTAATAGAGGAAAGTGTTTGAATGCATGATCAAAAAGGGTTTTTTTTTCTAGTATTAGGTCCCACAATTCTTAGAATCCCATGTTCTTGCTCCTTTCCCCACCAGCTTCTGAAATTATTTGCTTGCTATTTTGATAGGGCAGAATTCTGGGAGGGGGTGTAAATGGATTTAATGTGGCAAAGGAGATAGAAAGGTGTTCTATGCCACAAAGCATCCCAATATTTGAGGATTTGGGAGTCACAGAAGATCAGCACAAAAGGGCTAATGGCTGGGAACCATGCTGCCATGAGGTCTGAAATGGCCAGGATCCATTGATTAGATTTGTCACTTTTAAAGAGATAAAATGACAAACCAGAATTAATAGAATAAAAGGAGGCATATATGCTCACTAGTAAGAGAATACCACGAGTGGCTCTTTTTTCAGGGAAAGTTCTGGGAGAGAGATGTGAACTATGAATATGTTGGACTTGCTGATGGTGTCTGTGTAGGAGAAGCACTAAAAAGGCATTAGCCCAGATCATGAATCCCACACATATAATATCAGGAATAGAAAAGACAATTGCAAAAAGTGAGACATTAAAAGAGATAGGAGAAAACATTGAACAGTATCCCAGATACCACATCCTTGTGTCATTAGTCATATATCTTGCTTTATGCATAGTTCCAAGCAAAGTAAAATTTACCAGCAGGGAGAAGCACCAGCAGAAGAAGCAAGAAGGGACAATATACTTTGGGGCTTGGGTTTTGAGTTCTGCCCACCTGGAATTACTGGGACTGATAGTGATTACCTGAAAACCACTCAAAAGGCAGGTGATGTTGAGGGAAACACTCCGGGCTATATTATAAAGATAAACAATTAGTTTACATCCAAAAGGACCCAAGAAATTTTTGACACCCAAACAAATAATCATTAGAGGGATTCCCTTGGAGAGAAGCACTTTTGAGTTGGCCAAGGCTAAGTGGGCAAAAAGGCACTCTATGGTCCTCAGCTTGTGACCAGTAAGGAAAGTGAAGGTGAAAAGACTCAGAAGGAAAAAATTGCCAAGAATCCCAACTGCCATCTGAATAAGGAAGACACTGCCCAATACCAAATCACTATGCATTCTTTTCTTCAAATATTGGGAAATATTGGGGAAATCCTACAGGAAAATGAAGAGATTTATTTAATTTTTAAAGAGTATTACTGAAGAGACTGTGGATTCTTTTAGGGAAGCAAAGAGTAAATTGTGGATTTGGTTGAATTTTGATATAATTGTACTTAAACCACTGAGTTTAAACCAGTGGTTGTATTTTCTGTGTTTTTCCTTGATTTCAAGGATATGAAAGTTAGCAAATTATTTTGAAATAACATAGATAAGACACCAGGAGTCCATCTTGCATTCCAAATCCTTCTTTTATCCTTTGGTGCTTTTGACCCTGGTGCTAGAAGAAGGAATTCACAAATTCAATTCCAAAATCTAATATTGTAGAAATGTTTTCACAATGCATTATTAAAATGTGAAAATTTTGAATAAAATAATTAATTAGAGCTTAAATGAAAAATTACCACAAAAAGTCAACACAATGCACATCTGATAATGTCAGACACATCTTGCTTTAAATCACATGACAATAGTAGCTATTTTACAATGTTTTGATGTGGATTAAATGAGAAAATATGACAATTGGTTGGCAACCTTTAAAATGCTATAAATTATACTATTAATAAGAATCTATCAACTTAATCTTAAAAGATGATGAAATTTATCACCTGGCATGTATATGTGTATCTATGTATATGTGTATAAATATTTTATGACATTTTAAAAATTTCAATAAAAACATATGAAAAATGTTTTTAATTTCAAGTTGAAAATAGCTTTGACATTATAAAATGTATCCAACCAAATAAAATCACTTTAAACAGAGGAAAAGTTCTTGTCTGTCCCCAGAATAGTAATCGCTGATTGATTTTAATTAAATCCCAAAGCAACCAAAATACATCAATTTAATAATCTATAAATTTTGGTATATTAGTCTAAAAGAAAATCACAGTTTTATTTTAAAAATACAAACATGAAGAACAATTAGTTAATAGACAAGCATTTGTTAAATGCAAATTATATACCAGGTGCTAGGGATGTAAATTTTTAAAAAAAGATAATTCTTGCCCTCAATTAGGTTAAGATCTATTAAGAATAGAAGAATATTTCAAAAGCAATGTACAAAGGAATCATGACAGTATACATATTTTCTACATTTTAAAAAGAGGAAAATAGAATGACAGAAGATATGGAAAAGCAATAATGGAAATAATAATGCATTGGCAGGAACAACAGTAATAATTAATAACAATAATAGGAGCTAGAATTCACATAGTATCTGCCATTTTCCAATCACTGTGCTAAATGCCTCACAAAAAGAATCTCTCATCAAATAGTAACATGAAGGAAATGCAAAGATTATACATACATAACATTCTATTATTTTTTTCTTTATGATTACTCATTTTTATTGAGATGAAGAAGTAATTCTGGGTTCTCTTCATCTTTGGGAGCTGAACACATCTTCTAGTTGATTGAATTCTCTGACCAATCTTCAGATAAGGTTCTTTCTTTGGTCATGGCAAGCCACAGAATAAAGAAAATACAAAATGTCCCTCATCATTGTCCAATAACTTCTGTTTCTATGATGAGAACAAAAAAAAGATGAACAATGGAGCCAAATGTTCTAAAATCTGGAAAGGTTTTAGAAAACCAGGAAGTATAAATTTATGCCCTATTACTCTAAATGTGGGACACTTATGAAATAATGAGTAGAGGGGTCAATACTGATAGAAATGAATTGTATCAACCTTGACTTTCTTGCTACAAATTAAATCACAATACCAAAAAAAAAAAAAAAAAGGAAATAGGAGCTAGAAGAAAGACTGAATCAAAGGTTTTCTGTGAAGGTATAAATTAAGTAGGTAACAAAATGTTTCCTGGGACAATATATCATCACATATGTTATAATCTTGCATTATGGTACTTGTAATATGAATTAGCAACAAGACCACCATGATAAATAATAGAAACATGTATCCCAATTATGAGGATTATCTTATTGGTTTAGAAGTAGAATGTATCTTAGAAACAATTTTGTCAGTGAGTCATTCAATTAATACTTTTCTCAGCACTTAGTGTGTAAGAGACACTTTGCTAAGAGTTGGGAATGTGAAGAAAAGCAAAAAGCAATTCTTGCCCTCAAGGAGCTAAAAGTCTAATAAGGGAGATGCAAACAATTATATGGTATGAAAAAAAAAAGAAGAAAGAAAGAAAGAAAGAAAGAAAGAAAGAAAGAAAGAAAGAAAGAAAGAAAGAAAGAAAAGAAAAGAAAGAGAAAAAAGAAAAAAACTTCCTATAGGATGAATGACAGACATTCAACAAAGGGAAGAGACCAAAATTAAGGGAGATCAGGAAAGACATCAGATAATTCTGGTACATTTCCATCTGATAGTGGGATTTTATTTAGAATTTGAAGGAATTGAGTGAAGGAATAAGGCACAGATGAGAAGAAATAATAACCCCAGGAATGGGGATCATATGGTAAAAATGCCCAAAGTCAGGAAATTAAAAGTTTGTCTTCTTTGAAAAAGTGTCAGGTGCCCAATACGGCAGAATCATAGAATACCTGTAAAAGGATGCACCATAAGGTGCAAGAAGACTGGAATAGCAATAAAGGGAAAATAAAATGGACTTGAAATGAAAAAGAGGAGATTTCATATTTGATCCAGAAGATCTTAGGAAATATCTAGATTCTATTGAGTAGGAGAGAGCCATGGTAAGACTTGTGCTTTAGGAAGAAAACATTACTAACTGATTGGAAGATGAACTAGAGTGGAGAAAGACCAAGTAGCCACATTATTATATTGATCGAAGTATAAGGTGATTAGGATGTTGGCAGTGTTAGAAGGAAAGGGGTTTGTAGAGAACAGATGTTATAAAAGCAAAGCCTGTTGGTCTCATCTGGACTGAAATTTGGATATGGGGGCTGAGAGAATATTGCTACTGAGAGAAAAGATTATTTTTCTATTATATTAATAATCCATTATTAAATTAGAATGGAGGTTTTCCTTTATATTTCATCATTTAGGGACCAGTTCTTACAGATCTTTCAGTCAATCTCTGAGGGAAATTGCTGATAGAAGAGATTACTTAAATCCTCAGGATACATGCTCCTCAATTTTGTGCATGATTCCGCCTAATTAAAAGAGCTTACTTTTTATTTCAAATGAAACACTAGGTGTCTTTTTGCATCAGGGAAATGATCTTCTATCCTTGAAATTGTCCATTACAATTTAGGGTGACCTACTTATGAAAGGGAAAAATTTTTCTGGGTAGAGATGGATTTCTTTTTTCCAGATTTCTGGAGACAGCTGAATCTCGTGGATAAATATAAGGAGGAGAAGCTGAAGACTTTTAGCCCACTTCATTAATATATCCATTCCCTTATTAACTGTTAACTAATCTGGATTGATATTTATCACCTGTCACTGAAATAGCTCCTTTTTCAAACTCTATAAGCCATTCTGGGATCTTCATAATTTTGTCTTTGGTTACTAAGAGAAATCACTGACCATCAATCTATTGTTTTTTTTTTTTTTGTCAGTCTAATTAATAAATTAATTATTAATTACCCAGAAACGCTGTCTTCAGAGTTTTTCATTCATAACAGTACAGAGCATGCAACCTAAATTTTGAACTTGAGTAACTAGAAAAATGCTGGTATCCTCAAAAATAATATGGAAGTTTGGAAGAGGGAAAGGTATTGAGGGGAAAATAATAGGTCCAGTTTGGAACATGTCAAATTTAAGATGTCAACTGGGCATTCTCTCCTACAGGCAAGTGGAAATGTGAGACTAGCAGGAAGTAGAGGAGTTAGGGTTAGATAAGTATCTTTAAAAATCATCAGCATGCAGATGGTAAGAACTATAGTAGCTGATGACATTACCAAGTGAAATATTAAAAAGGGAGAAAAGAAGAGGGGTTATGAGATACATATAGAATAGCAAGGTTTCCTAGGCATAGTCTGAATAAAGATTCATCAAAGGACACTGAGAACTAACTAGTCAGGTAGGTAGGAGCAATACTAGGAAGCTATCAGTCATAAAAACATAAAGATTATCAAGGAGAAGTTCATATACAGTGTCAAAAGTTTACAGATATCAATAATGATTGAGGAAAGTCCATCCAATATGCTAGTTAGGAAATTGTTAGCATTCCTTCTGCCCAAAAGCGCAAAGAGAAAATCATTTTTGTAATATAGACTCTTACTCAAACCAGTCTACCAAGTGTTCCCAGACAAGGACCCCAGATTAATGAAAAGAAAGTCAATTAGGAAAGAGAACCCTTGTTAATGCAAAAGAACTCAATCCTAACCTAGGATTCCAGACTCCCAGTTTCATCCACAAACTGAATTTTGTTTTGCACCCTGAGTCCTTCTCTGTAAAAGGGGAGAAATGCCCTTACTTAGTAAAAGGAAAAGTCTGGGAAAGAACTAAGGAGTTCCCTTTCCCTGAATGTAGCTCAAGATTTTGAGGCTCATGACAGAGAATGTAATAAATACTCACAGGAAGTCTAACACTGGGACTGGAGAACAGTAAAAACCAGTCCTTTCTGTCTCCCTTTCTATTGTACTCCTTGGGCCAACCCAGCTTCAAGAACACAAAGAAGGATGAGGAGAAAGGAAACCTTAAGAGCAAGCAAGGAAGTAAGAGGAAAGAAAGGAAAACTCAGAAGATGCCCCAATATGGAAACAGGGATCTCATAAAAAGGAAAAGAATAGTTAGAAAAAAAAATCTCATATATACATATATATGCATATAAATACATATATATACCACATAAATATATATATTAATATCATTGTATTAATTATATAATGTAATTAATATATAATAATAATAAAGGTGAAGGAAAAAAGCTTCCATCTGTGAAGAAAGAAAATTGTCAATATAATAGTCAGATTATTGAAAAAGATAGAAAAAGAAAATCTAAAAGAAAAAAAAAATACCAGATAAGTGATATCAGGAGAATGGGATTTGGGAAAATGTCCTTCACAACATGTACTGAATAAATATTTAAGGAGCACTCAAGGCAGGGCAACAGTTAAGGAATATTGAAACCTTACCTATGATAGGTGGTGATCCATGGAATCGGAGAATCTCAGAAAATTCAGAGATACACTAAGATACCAAGGCAAAGTTCCAAGGCCTCTTCACGATCCTTCAAAGTCCTTTTCATATCTCTAGGCAGATGTCCCTGAACAACATTTTTGTCTTCTGGAACAGATTCTCTCCTAGATATGAAACTAGCATATAAGAAGATGCTCACCTGATTGTTCTCTGCTTCTGATAACGTGCTGCCCCAACCAGAATGCGTCCCTTTGCACGTGTGTGTGGGTGTCTGTGTGTGCATAGGTGAGACCATAAGCAGGTCCTAGTTATAACCATTGGATTGTCTGAACCCCTCTGCCTCGGGAGCTGTGATTTACAATGTCATGAGCAGTTCCAATGACATTAGCCTGCCAAGGGAAAAAAGGATGTGTCTAAAAGATGTAACTGCTGTCCCAAATGAAAATGTCTTCAAGGGTTCCCACTGAGGAATAAATCCCAATAGGCAATTGCTAATGAATCGTGATAATGGCCAAATTATCAATTAAGCAGAGAAACTTTCTAGGTTCCATGAGATTAGAGGTGCAGCTTTTAAAGAAGTTATTACTATCAGGGGTAGAAGAACTAACACCTCTTTATAGGTACTTTCATTAATAATCCTGGATTGTCCCAAGAGATCCTCAGGCATTGCACTGACAGTTTTTAGCATTCAAGTTTCCAGCCTCCTAATGAGGTCTTTAAATATGAATTCCTACTTAAAGGTATTATTCCTAATATGAATATGGTATTTTTTCCTCTATTTTACATTTTTTTTTTCTATACAATGACCACCAGTAAGAAATTTGACTTTATTGTCAGTAAGAAAAGTTACACACACCTCAATTAGGACCCAATTTGCTTCATTGTCTGATGAAGTGCTCATTTTTGGAAGATAATCATAATTCAGTCAAAAGAGTAATGCAGTTTTGGTCTCTGTATTACATTATCTTTTATGTAATGTGGTATATGCATGTTTGTGTGTGTGTGCATTTTGTGGTTGAGTTATTTTGCCATGAAGATTATCTTGTGCCACAGTTCCCTTTTATTGTCCTGCCTCAGTTTCCCTGAATTGTTCTGCCTCAATTCCTAATTGTTCTGTTCAATCCTGCAACACCACCCTTCCCTCTTAATCATCAGAATGTGTGATAGGATAAAGATCTTATAGCTTACAATATCAGGTGCCTCTCCCCATTATGTCATCATTCTTGTTACCCTATAAAAGAATCTTTGTATGCATATTCATGATAGATTCTTGGAGACAATAGTTTCATTCAGCCCTGGGACCAAACCATAAATCCATTTTGTTGGTCCCAGTAAATCTCTCCCTTTTAAAAAAAACATTAAAAACTCCCTAATCTCTATCTTGCCTCAGTTTCTCTGCACACAAGTCAAAATGTGATCTGCAGGGAAGCAAGAATACAAATCTCTAATGACCTTCTTCCATCCTTCTCTAAGAAGACTTTGATTTCCTTCTTACAGTGCAACAAGAGTTTGGAAGCTAAAAGTTGGCCACTCTGCTTTATTCAGAGAGAGGGGATACTGGTTTGGAATTAAATCTATCTTCTTCCTAAAAGATTATTATTTTAGGGGAAACAATTTTTAGATTTAAGTTGTTCTCCTAATTGTTATCCCTCATTAAAGAGAAACTGCCCAAGTTACTTATCAGAGTTTGAACTCCCTTCCTACCAGATATGTTTCATAATGAATATGAATAATAAACAGCAAAGCAATGGATATATCCCAATTAATACCAAAAGAAAAATCAGAGAAAGTATCTATTGCCTACAGAATATCAGACAATGCAGAATAGATTGTCTCATTGGGAATGAGACAACTTAAATTCAACTGAGAGGAAAGGGAGTCTTCTTAGCTCTTTTTTCTGGGAATGTACTTTTCCAATGCAATAAGTTTAAAATGCACTTTTCTCCAGCTTATAAGTAGATTATTTTACAATTAAAGAGTGTGTCACACAGTCAGCTGTAGAGTCAGGAAGATTCATCATCCTAAATTCAAATCTGATCTCAGACAATTACTTGTGTGATCCTAGGCAAATCACTTAATCTTCTTTGCCTCATTTTCCTCAACTATAAAATAAGCAAGAAAAGGAAGTGGCAAACCATCTCCATTTCATTGCTATGCAAAAGTCAAATGGGATCACAAAATTGAACACAACTGAAATGACTGAAGAACTGAAACATAAGTAAAGTCCTTATGTGTGTATGTGTTGGAGAACACTGTCAAAGATCAATAAAGCCTATGGAAAATAAAACATATTTTCAAATGTGTAACATAAAATATATAGAGTTCAAGGGAAATGCATTATATCAAAATACAATGATATAAGTTAATTAAAGTTACATATAGGTATGTGTGTGTCAATGTTTATGTATAGATCCCATATTAAGGAGCCTAAAGCAAAGATAATGAGATTAGAGGAAGAGAATTGTGAACTAGAAAGAACACGGTTTCAAATTTAATATATCATTTGAAAAACTCTATGTAATAGTAGTTCACACTTTCACATACAATCCTACTTTAAAATTTTAATGTTCCATTCTCAAGTTCAAAATAAAAGACCCAAATATTTTTGAAAGAATCAAGACAGATTTTTTAAATGGAAAGAGTGAATACACTATTAATGAAGATGAAATCAGAGCAACTAAAAAGGGTTATTTGCTACAATTATATGCCAATAAATTTAACAATTTAAGTGAAATGGAAGAATATGTACAAGAATATAAATTGCCTAGATTAAAAGGAAAGGAAATAAAATACTTAAATAAACCAATTTTTGAAAAAGAAATTTAACAGACTTGAGTTTCCTAAGGAAAAATAATTATGATCAGACTAATGTAGAAATGAATAGTACTAAACATTTAAAAATAAATTCCAATATTAAATGATTTAAATAAATTATTTGGAATAATAAGCAAAGAAGAAGTTCCTCCAAATCCCTATTGTTAAACAGATATGCTACTGATAATTAAACCAGGAAAAACAAAAATGAAAAATTATAGACTAATTTCAGTACTGAATGTGTATGCAAAAATCCTAAACAAAATGCTACCTAGGAAACTACAACAAAATGTTACAAAATTGTACATTGTGATTAGGTGGGATTTATACCAAGAATAAGGGATGGTTTCACATAAGGAAAATTTTAATATAATTGATTATATAAATAACAATAGTAAGAAAAATTGCATCAACAGATGCAGGAAAAAAATTGTTAAAATATAATACTCATGGGACAGCTAGGTGGTGCAGTAAATAGAGCACCAGCCCTGAAGTCAGAAGGATCTGAGTTCAAATCTTATCTCAGACACTTAATACCTCCTAGCAAATTACTTAACCTCAATTGCCTCAGCAAAAAAAAAAAATATATATATATATATATATATATATATATATATATATAACTCATTTTACTAAAAACAAATAAAATTGAAAGCATAGCTATTAAGGGATTTTTTTAATTAAAATGATAAGACTATACCTAAAACCAATAAGATCAGGAGTGAAACTAGGATGTCCATTGTCAACAATATTATTAAATGTATTAGAAATATTAGCAATATCATTGAGAAGAAAAAAACCCCCGAAGGGATGAAAATGAACAATGAGGTAACAAAACACTTTTTTGGTAATTTTTTTTATTTCTAAAATTTTGTATCTAAACTGAAATGCAAAGCAAAAATGGGGAAAAACATTTCTGGTGTATTTGGTATAAAATAATGTTGAGTGGTGAGATACCCAAAAGCTATGGGGATCCCAGACCAGTGTCAGCAGTTTTTGGAAAGAATTTGCAGTCCCAATTCCAAATGAAGTTTGGCAAAATGGGTTTATTTTCACTGAGGAATTCTCTGTCAGTGGGCTACTTCCTGATTAGGAATATAGCAAAAGTTTGGGATACAGAGTGTTGGTTTTTATTTAGCCTTCTGTGGTTTGGGGACAGGGAACTATTGGGGGCTAAATTCCAAATCAATAGGGTGGTGACTGTTTCCCAGATCAAAGTGATTCCCAGATCAATTGGAGGTAGGAGATTCCCTTGGGAACCAGGTAGGGATGCTCCCAGATGGTGGAGGGGTAGAGATTCAGGGTTTTTCCAACCCAGGGCCACCTCACCAAAGATCATGGATCACAGAATCCTATTATAGCAATAATACATTTCCATTAAAAAAAAAAAACTATCTAATAAATAATACATGTTGTTTTCAAAGCTCCTCAGCTTTTCTTTGTTGCTTTCTAGGTTTCTTTGCTCTTTGCTGTGACTTTTTACTTTATTTTTTCCTCTCTCTCCCCTCCTACTAGAGAAGGCTACAAATGTGGCTATATGTGTGTACAGATATAGTGTAGATTCCTACAAATATACATTCATACATATATGCATACATACACATACATTTATGTAAAACCATGCTATATTTGTATTCACTTATCTCTCTGTAGAAGTGAATAGCATCTCCCTTCATTAGTACAAGTCTATGTTATTCTTGTTGTTTTTCTAAGTCAACCATTTCCTTTACTCTAGCGTTCTACACAATCTGATCCTGAAAGATTGTCTATGAAAGTTTTTTTCTGAATTCCTTCTATTCTTACATACATTAATTTTCTTTATATAAAATATTTTAATTTAAAATAATCAAACATCCATTTTACACTTCAAAAATGCCCCCATCATACAATATAGTTTAAACTCGTACACTGCCAAATTGCCTTCCATTACGTTTTTGTTTTTGTTTTTGTTTTTTGATTCTTGGTTTGTTTAAAGTTTCTGACCTTTTGTTCTTTCAAAGTAACTTAGTTACTATAATTTTTTTCCTACCTCAGTGTAAAGTATGGGTTAGCTTCCTGGAGGGCCTTGGGATCAGCCAGAATCAGGATAAATCAAAGTCCTTGGTCTTTAGGAGGAGAAGTGAAGGAGGCAGGCAAGCTGCCACAAGGCTTGCCAAAGATGTATCCTGGATTCTGGAGCCCAGAGTATCCAGCCTCTCTCCTCCTTGTCCTACCACCAAGTGACTCTGACCTCTCTCCCTCTGCCCTCCAATCCTTGCATATGATTATCGCACCACCAAACATTCAAAAAGCACCAATGGTGAGGAGAGGCATCATCCAAACATATGCTAATGGAGCCATTGTCTCACATTGAATAGGTAGCTTTAAGTGCTCTCTTGTATGATTTAGAGTTTCAACCCTCTACAACTCAGTAAAATGATTTTTTAATAACTTAATAAGAATGGTATTGAATAAATGGATTAAATAAAGTTGTATATTTTATTCTATTGACTTTATCTACTACTGAACAATATATTACTCCAATAATTTTAATTTTAATTTATTCATATAAGAAGGTTTTTATATTTATCTTCATATAATTCCTTTATCCATTTTGACAGACATACATCAGGTATCTGATCTACAACACATGTGTTCTGACTTTTGTTTGTTCCTGTGTTAGAAGTTGAAGGGGACTATTCCTGATGTTCTCACTTTTCCTATTTCTGGTGCTGGAACTTCCTCAGTCTATGGGATATAAAGAAGTTCCTTCCTGCTTCCTAAAAAGAGATTTAGATTCCACCCACTACAAGGATGGAGATCATATTGTGGGAGGATTTTTGTCTTTAGTTGTATACAAAATAACCATACTACAGAATTGGAAATATTTTTCAGATTCATCCTAAGAAAATTTTGAATCATTGTCGGTTTTGTTTTTATTTTCATTTTATGAATTATTTTTGCATGTTTGGTAGTTGATAATTAAAAACATACTTTTAAAACATTTGCATGGAGAGAAAATAATTTTCTGTCTTCTTTTCTGCCTTCCATGCTTTTAAGGTCTCAGTTCTCCATATATGTAGACATAGACACACTCTGACCAGAGTAATCAACCTGAATCTTTCTTAATTTGCTCTGTTTCTGGAAAGTTTCCAACAGAAGGAAGATTTGGGAGCTCCCTCCATTCCATCTTTCTTTCCTGTTCTTAGATTACTAACTGCTGACATTCTTGCAGAAGTTGAAAGCCAGATAAATGCTCTGAGTATTTCATTTATTTTCATTTCAGCATCATATGGAACCTATCTGACATGCATTACAAATGCCACTCACTATACCACTTTATTATGCAATAGGGTCTATAATATACACAGAGAGTCACATAGAAATTAATTTATATATTCATGATCTTATGTATGTGTGATTGTGACATTTCCTATATATGAAATATATGATACCTATGATATATATTTATATATAATGCTATATGAATTACAATTATGTGAAATAGGAAGTTCCACATTCTCTTCCTTTTCAGCTAATTTATTTCTTCCTTTATTTGTCCTTGCATTACTTTTAAAGCCTATGGTCTTTTCATCAGAAATGTTCAAAAGTTCTCCATTCCAACACGTCGGCAGTCTACACAATTTATCCTATCCTCAAGATTTTTCAAATCTCTACAAAACAGAAATTCTCCAAAGATAAAGTAATTTCATTTTTTCCATGATCAAAACCACAAAGAATCCAATAAAAAAAAATAAAAAATAAAAAAACTTCCAGGAACTGATGCTTTGGGGAATATGAAATCACTCAGCATGCCTTCTCCACTTCCAATGCCACTGAAGCAAGGTTTTGCTTTAATGACAGCTACATGAGACAGGCTTTCATTTCTGCATCAAGTTTTCCCCCTCTTCTTTCCATTGGTATGGTTTTTATATGGTTTTAGGCTGCAGAAATTTGTTTGGACCCCAACAGTCAGTTTGACCAAAGCCCTTCAAGAGCAAAAATCTGTTGAATCTGAATCCTCACCAGCTCTATGCCTTGACCAAATTACTTATCCTGAGTTTGGAACAGTTTCCTCAACTCTATAATGAGAATAATAAGCATTTTTTAATATAACTGTGTGATGTTTAGAATACAAGGATTTAATATTACAATATTATTTATTAATTATAAATTAATATTAATTGATTATGATGCTTCCTGAAACATAATTCTCTATGTGAATGATAGCTATTTTATTATAGGTAATCTTGTATTATTTTAATTATTGCTGATTTATAACTCCATGAAAAATGTATTAATTTTGCTGCTTATCTATAACCTTTCTAACATGTGACTATACTCATAAATGTTCTTTTTATTTTTGGTATTTTTCTGGTTATTCTGTCTGATCTATATGTTCATGTATATATGCTGTTATAGTTTCTATGGTTCTTTCTCTTTATCCCAGTCCTTATTTGGAAAATATTAAATATACAAATTTAGATTTTTTTTTTACTATTTATACTCTTGTGACATATTTATTAGAAATTACCATACATTTCCATATTAAAGAGTTAGTTCTCCTTCCTTTGCCTGTGACACTTTCTTTGACAACTACATCACTGCTCTCCTGGACTCCAAGAAAGTTCCTCTCCTCTTGGAGTTCTGCTAAAGACTTGCTCCTTGCCATTATTCATTAGTAAATGAAGATGGGGAATTCTCAATCAGTGGGAATTCTTGAAGGCATTTTCAGCTGGGGCAAAAGTTTACTTTTTTAGACAAGTCCCTTTTTCCCTTGGCAGACTAATATCACTGGTGCTGCCCATGACATGATAATCACACCTCTGGGGACAGATGGGCTCAGATAATGCAGTCCTTATAACTGGGATCTGCCTGGGGCATCACATATGCACAGACAAGTACAAAGTGACACAATCTGTTTGATTCAGCCCTTTCCTCCATCCTAAAAGCAGAGAACAATCAGGTGAGTGTCTTCTTCTATTCTATCTCAGTTTTACATCTCAGGACTTGGAAGCAGAAATTTTTTTCCAGAAGACAATTATAGAGTTAGTGTGTTGTTCAGACCTTGTGTGCCAGGGACAAGGAAGACACCTTGAAAAGGCTGTGAACCAGGCCTTGGAATTTTCCTTGGAATCTTGGTGCATCCCTGTCTTTATTGACATTCTCTGCCCTATTCCATGATCTCCTCCTCTCTCATAGGTGGTTTTTCAACAGCCCCTAACTGTTGTCTCTGGCTTGAGAGGAACTTAGATGTTTTCTTAAGACATATTGTTAGGAGCATTTTTCTAAAGCTCACTTTCCTGACGTTACTTCTCTGATATTTTGGAGTTTACAGTGGCTATTTCTATCTTCTCTAGATTCTGAGCCTTCTGTCTTTCTACTTAGAATGAAACTTGTTTTTCTTCTGCCTCCATTCTCTGTTCCTTGTCTCCTCTTCCTTCTTCCTTTCCCTCCCCTTTTTCTTTAAGTTTTTCTCTCTCTTCTGAGCTCTTTTGATTGATTTTTATTGTCTGTGTGTTTCCTACTTTGAGAAACCTTTGAAACTTTTGTCTTTGTTCTCTTAATGGTCTCCTTCTTCATCTATTGTTTATCCTACCTTTTGTGATTTAAAAAGGTCTAAGAGTTTCTGGGTAATTTATTCACTTGTTAATAATGCCAATAGGTTACTAATAAAAGGATGGTTATTTGGTGGGCAGACATATTTATATACCCTAGAGAACAGTACAGGGACCATGGACCATCAAACAGCAATCAAATCTTATTGGTCCATGTGATTGGAGGTGGATTATATTAAAATGGAGGTTTAAATATATTTTGCATAGGAAAATATCTTTACAAAATACTACTCATAGCTTAAAGCTATCAGTTCAAAGAACATATACCTCACCCAATTAGGAGCAGAACAATATGGGCTTCCCTACTTTAGATTAATTTTCTTATAAAATTGGGTGTAGTCTGATTAAGATTGAGCAGAGTTAAGGCAATCTCATTATAAGTACCCTCCTGAAGAAGAAGAACTGAACTTTTAAAGGACTTTAGAAGAAGGTGGGAGAAATAACTCCACTGGACTTGGGGAAATGGGAATTTAAAAGTCTTTATTTACAGATGGGTGTCCTATTAAAAAGGAACACTTGGAATGAATACCTGTTCTTTTTTTATACCCCAAATGCAAGTCCTCCTCTAGTTGCCCCATTATCTGAGTACCAGAAATCACAATCTATCAGGTGTGAGTATTCCCCCCATGTGAGTGTGAATCTCTACTTAATTCTATCATTGCTCCTACCTTAGTGTTCATTTTATTTGGACATATTTGAGCTCTTCCCATGATTTCCTATTGGCTGAGTAGTATCTTTTCAATGATTCTAATTCCCTCATGTAAATCTAAATCTTCTCCTTTGATCACATCACTACATCTACACCCCCATGTGTAAGTATTTCCATCTCTGCTTACAATCATTTGCAAGTCTGAGTCCGCAGCCTCAATTACATTTGCCCTTTTTAATTTTTATTTCCTTGGTCACATCCTATCAATCTAACTTCCATTTTCATGTTTCAATTTCTCTAACTCAATTTTCATAACTATGAAAAGTAAACCACCATTCAGTTCTCACAAAGGGAAGAGCTCTGAATCTCTTCTCAAATTATCGGTTATTAATACTTTTTTCTCATACTTTCATGTCATAGTTGTTCCAAGAAGTCTTTCCAGATCGTGTTAATGCCTGTGCTTTCCTTCTATTTACTTTATTTTTTCCTATTTCTGTATCTAATTCTCCTTTTGTAAATTCGTGTTTTTCTATTTTCTTCCTCAGTACTTTGTGACCTTCTTAAAAAACAAGGGCTAGCCTTTAGCTTTGTTATTTCCTTAGAATTTAGTATTAAGTCTGTCACATAGTAATATTACCATCTTCTGGTACTGGTAAAAATGTTTTTTAAGCAAAATTTTTAAAATTGATTTTTAGCATAAAAATTTTCTTTTATGCCTTCTTTTGCCTTATTCTATATGTTACTTCTATAGTTTAGTTTTTTTAATGAGTTGAAGTTTATTTATGGATTTGAGCATGTACATGGCTCCCATTTAAAAGTAAAACTTACTATTAATAGTATATATGGATGAATTTCCTTTCCCTATCTCCATCCCTGCACTCTCCTCCACTCTCTTTCCACAAAGAGAGGGACCTGAGACATTAGGAATGGTCTCTTGCTGGATCCTAGTCAGTAGAAGTTACTTCTCATTTGACAACTTATCGCCCAGCCTGTGTACTGGGAAGTTCCTGTGTACCAAGGCTGTTTTAGGTAATGAGTGAATTCCCCCCTAATCATAAACCACAAAACTAGAATCATCTATCAACCTTTTCATGAGCTTCTAGGCTCCAGGGGATGAACTTCTCTGAATTGTTCAACTTGAATACCACCTGCTACCTGATTCTGAGCCTCAGTACCCCCTGGATGTCACAGCCTCCATCTTCAAGTCATGTGTCTCCCCTCCACAGTCTGGACACTGCTAGATGGGGCCCGCTCTACTCCCTTTATCAACCTGAAAGCACTTCCAGAAGGTGAGACCTTAATCCCTTTGCATCAAATGAATTTGATCTGAACAACTTGAAGGAAAATTAATGTGATTTCTCTCCTAAGGAGGATGTAGCCATAAGCCTAAAGCTACCTGGCCTGGGGAGTGCTGTTGTTCCATAACCAATGCTGGCTATCAGATAATCTGTTGGTCAGTAATAAAAAAGTTTCTGAGACAACAATGCTGTATATATCTCACACCCCTCCTCAACTCCACCTCTAAGCCATAGAATTAATGAATTCTATGTGTACACCAGACCACTTCTCAACTCTTACCTCTAAGATCATTCCTCAATTCTTCCATTAAGTCTGAAAATTAGCATATCAATGTGCTGAGTACCTGATCTATCTTGTTCCTATAAATCTATTTTCTTGCTCCTGGTTCTTTGCTAAATTCTATTTTTTTTTTTGGCTGAGGCAATTGAGGTTAAGTGACTTGCCCAGAGTCACACAGCTAGGAAGTTGTTAAGTGTCTGAGACCAGATTTGAACTCCAGTCCTCCTGACTTCAGGGCTGGTGCCCTACCCACTGTCCCACCTAGCTGCCCTCTTTGCTAAATTCTTTTGGAAATTATACCATTTTAATTGGCATTACAATGACATCAATCTTTGTCCCTTGACTTGGAGATGACTGAGCCTGCAAATTCTTTTAAGACAGCCTGACTTCACCATTCTGGAACCCCAACCTTTTGGGGGTCTCTTTTGAACCTCAACACATTTAGCAAACTGCCTTTTATCAATACTTATGAGACTGGTAAACATTCAGAATTAAAATTTCCATGTTATCTATAAGTGTGGAATTGTGGTCTGGGCCGCCACTGATTGACTTCCCATAATGTCCCCCTCACTCCACTGATACTGATCTACTATCTGGACCTACTCTCAGATAAAAGGGCAGAGACAGAGCTCTGGCTCTTTATTCTCAGTGTGCATCTCACCAGAAATCCTCTCTACCATTTGCACTTGCCCATGGAAGTTAAGGACTGAGAAGCTCCATCCTCACATGGCTTTTGGTAATCCACTGCTGTTGTTGTTGCAACTGTTAATAGGCTGCAAAAAATGTAGAATACTGCATATGGCATATGTAATCTTTTAAGAAAGAATTATATTTTGGGGATGACTTTCTACCTAAAGAAAAAAAAATGCTCAAATTGGACATTCCCTTCCGCTGAGAGGCATCTAAAGTATTTTCAAATAGGCTTGTTCTTTCCTTTTTCAGCTAGTCTCTGCAGTTATTGACTTGCAGTCAACAGATCCAACTGATGTCTCCTGCCTTCTCCTGGGACCAAAATTAATACTTCGCCAACAATTAAGAAATGAGATGACTGCAATTCTGCAGAGATCACATAAGGATGAAAATGGAACCAGCACATCAGAGCTGGACTACCTAAGTAAGGTTGCTTATCCCAGGCAAATTTTCTCACTTCAGTTTAAGCACTTTTGTCCTTTGGAGTAGTTTTTATTTCCTTTTAAAATCTCCTTGCTCACATGATTGTCCTTCAAAAATCTTAAAATGAGTAAAGTAGGGGGCATCTAGGTGACACAGTGGATAGAGCACCAGCCCTGAAGTCAGGAAGACCTGAGTTCAAATTTGACCTCAGACACTTAACACTTCCTAGCTGTGTGGCCCTGGGCAAGTCACTTAACCTCAATTGCCTCACCAAAAGGAGACAGAAACAGAGACAGAATTTATAGGCACATCTTCTGCAAATCAAAGGGAAATAATTGAATTATCATATCATTGATTGGAGTACTTAAGTTCCAAAGGAGAGTTTTAGCCATTAACAAGGTGATAGACTCTGCCTAGGTTCCCTAGTTGTTGGGTTCTTTTTCCAAAACACAGCCAGTTGATTAAAGAGTTCAAATCTTTTATTGTGTCCTACAACATAGTCCGGTTAGCTCAGAGACCTATCTCTCCCAAGAGCTCTTGCAGCTTTGTCCTTGGCTTCTGCCTCTGCTTTCTTCAGCCTCCAGCCAGCACCAAGTTGGAAGATACAATGAATCTCTCTTTCCTCCAAGATAGGGCTTGTAGGCTTTCTTGCAGAGTGCTCCTCTCCGACTCCTGGGAATGCCCCCAAGTACCTCTTTCGAGTAGCCCACTGGAGCTGTATTTGTGCTACTTCTCCAAGAGTGGGATTGTGGCATATCTCCCAGCATGTTCTCTGGCCCTAAGGGAGGTGTGAATTCAGATATCTCTTTCTCAACCCTAATTCTCTCAAACATGTGAACCCATTAGTACTTAGATACTTATGAGCTCTCTAAAGGTGTGAACACAAGCATTGTTTCCATCAGTTGTGCTTAGTACCTTGTTTCAGAGTTCTGGCCCAAAATATTTCTTCTAAGATCAAATCAATCATATTGAAACATGCCAAATTAGACAATTATTATCTCTATCAACTCCAATGTCTTAACACTTTGTAAAGATTCCAATGTCTCCCTTTTCTTTTGATTTAGAACATAGGTGGTCATGACCTCCCTGAATTCTCATGAAGGGAGATGAAAACACCAAAGGAAATAGAAAATCAAATCAGATTAGTCAGGTTTCTAGAGGGCTCACATGAAACAAGGCGTACATAAATCCACCAATATGAGGAGCCATTACACATAGTTACATAAGCACATAGCAATATAACACAGGCTAGTAGTAATGTTAACCAATAACATATCCATCAATATGGGAGGCATTACACATAATTACACAGATTAGATAGTAATCCTTTGGTAGAGCATGAGACTTAATCTCAGGGTCGTGGGTTTGAAACCCATGTTAGGCGCAAAATGTTGACCCACCTGTCCTTCAGACTCTTGTCCCTGTTTGGGCGCCAAAATGTTGATGTTACTTTTCCAAAACATAGCCAGGTGATATAAAGAGTTCAGATCTTTTATTGTGTCCTTCAATATAGCGACCAGTTAGCCCAGAGGCCTATCTCTCCACTTAGTTCTAAGAACTCTGCCCAAATGTCTCCAAATCAAAGGTTTGTCCTTCCGACTCCAGCCAGCACCAAGGTAGAAGATACAATGAATCTCTCTTGCCTCAAAGATAGGGCTTGTGAGCTTTCTTCAAGTGCTCCTCAGTAACTCCTAGGACTGTTCCCAAGTAACTCTCAAGTAAATTCTCTCAAAAACTCCCCCAGCTCTAAGAGGTTCCTGTATATATATATGATCTCCCAAAGGTTAACTCTGCCTTCTGGAGGAGAGAGGATTCTAGGTTATTTCCCAGAGTGCTCTCTGGCCCTAAGGGAGGTGTGAATTCGGATATCTCTTTGTAAACCCTGAACTCTCCCAAACATGTAAACTCCATTGAATACTTAGATACTTATGAGCTCTCTAAAGGTGTGAACACAAGCATTGTTTCCATCAGTTGTACTTAGTACCTTGTTTCAAGTTCTGGCCCAAAATATCTCTTCTAAGATCAAATCAATCATATTGAACCATGCAAAATTAGATATTTATTGCCTCTATCAACTCTAATGGCTTAACACTTTGTAAAGATTCCAACACTGGCAGAACTCACCATTAATAAGGAAGGAGATAAAATTTTAATTAAGTCCTAATGAATTTGCTGTCATAAGTCAGATGGTTTTAGTGAACCCTCAACTCAATAAAGTAGGCTAATTTCCTAAAGAAGTTAGCAGGGGATTGGGCTACAGGTAAGTTCTTTTATAAAAGGGAAATAACCTTGGGTTTGACATCATAACTTGGCTGTCACATTAGGTTTCCAGGGGTTTGTCAGGGAAAGAAAGGAACGAAATATTCAGCCCCACCCAAGTTCAATAAAGGCCTATGCAGGATAACAAAAAGCCTGAACAAAATCTAAAGATAGAGACAATCCATGCTACTTGCTGCTTGTCTCAGAGTAGAACTTGGTGTCCAGAGTGTTTACGTTAATTCCTGCCTCTCTATCAACAACCCTCTCCATGTTCCATCTAGACACTAGGCTAGGAGGAAGGACATGAGTTTTTGTTGAGGTCTTACCCTCACTGGTTCCATTCTACATCAACTGTACAAAATCAAGGCAACCTTTTTATTTGAGGGAGATTTTGGCTTAGTCTGAAGGAAAACTAAGTCCTGAGCAATGGAGAGTAAGACAACTAAGTGTACTTTGGAATTTATGATGAAACATTTTATGGCCAGCCTGGATGGGTCAATCAGCATTATCTGTAAAATTTTAAATTATTTTTTCCTCCTGTTATATGTAGCTTGTAGTTGTTTGTCCTTTATTCACTAAGATCCATGACATCATGGAAGTGGTGCCATGACATGTCGGTGAATTTGATTTAAGTGAGGGAGAGATGACTTAACAATAACATGGATGATTTCATTTAGCAATAAAAATACATAGGGCCATTTGAATTGAATTGAATTGAATTGAGAGAATCATGGGATGTTTTAAATGAAGACGGCCAGCCAAATGTTCATTTAGAGAGATCTTTTATTTGAAACAATTGCATCTCTGTTCCTTTGTGGGGTTTTTTTCTGTTTATGATTTGTGTTGTTTTTGTGTGAATTACATATTAATCCCTGGCCATTGTAACTGAGGATCACATTCAAAGTTTTTCTGCCTTTAGTTGCTAGTGAACACAAAAGGTATCAAGACTATTTCTTTTTATTTTATTTTTCTTTATTTCAGCTAGTTTATAAGCTATTAGCAACTTATGTTTGTGTTGTGGATTGATAATTTTGACAGGATTCCTTTATTTATACTCTACCATCCAAATGCAAAGGATGGAAAGAATGAGAACTCTGCAGATGAATGACTCAACTGTTTCTTATGAAATAATTGTATCTTTCTTCCTGATTCTGGTGTGTGTGTGTGTGTGTGTGTGTGTGTGTGTAGATAGAAAGACTGACAAAAACAGTGAGAAATGAAGGGGTAGAGACAAAGACACATACACACACAGAACACAGACAAGGAGAAACATCTAGAAAGAGACAAAATAAAGATAGGCAGAAACCAACAGAGAGAAACAGGTAGACACAGATGTGCACTCTTTCCTCTTCTCTAGAAATTGATGATATTAAAAACTATCATGACTCTGTTTTCACTTAAGTGTTATTTGTTAAATGTGAATTGTCAAATTATGATACTGTGTTTGCATTGTTTCATAACCTGAAATATCTTAGTGTATTGTTTTATATAGCAATTTTCCTTCCTTAGGCAACCATACTACCAGATCTTTCTCTCTCTCTCTCTCTCTCTCTCTCTCTCTCTCTCTCTCTCTCTCTCTCTCTCTCTTCTCCCTCTCCCTTTCTTTCTGCTTCCTCTCTTTCCCCTATTTCTATTTTTTCTCACTTCTTCTTTGTATGGGTAAAGAGTGATGCTTTGCCTACATGACTTTTTAGGATGTAAGTATCTGCCCTCCGCTCACCACCAAAGGAAAATTCAGGAAATACAATCCAGTTAATCATGATTTGTTTAATTTCTCAACAGAAAATTGTCTCCTAGAAAAATGTGGGAAAACTTTTTTCTTCCTCTCTTTCTCCCTTGCTTCTTTTTTTCTTTCCTCATTCTTCTTCCCTCCCTCTATCTCTCTGTTTCTTTCTTTCTTCTCTCCTTCCTTCCTTCCTTTCCTGCATCTGTCTCTGAGAACTTTTCTTTCTTCCTTATCTCCCTTACTCCCTGCATCCTTTGCTCCCTCACTTTATCTCTTTCTCCTAAAGGTAAATTGAACCCCTTATCTTTGGGGGGGAGGGTTGGAAAGACGCTGATATAAACTGTGTCCCCTTGAATCTTTGGGGGAAGTGTGGTCCTGGGTCTCAAACCTTCCTGGCCTCTGGGAGGGGCCCCACCCTCCTGTTCATAGGAAAAATTCCCAGATAGTAATCTCCTATTTAATTGGAGATCTTGGCCAGGGACATAACCATCACCCTGTATTGAAAGGTCCCAAGCTCCAGGTCAAAGAAACTCAATAAAATCAAGGACTGTTTGCCCAGACCTTTGTAAAAGTCCTAAGAGGAGTTTGCCCACAAGAAAGCTGTTTTCTTCATGTAATAAACCCATTCTTGCCACAAGCCTCAAGCCTGTATTCATTGGGGCTTGTGAATTCTTTTGCAAAGCCTTTGACCAGTTCTGACACCCCAACGTTCCCTCCCTTCCTTCGTTTCTTCCTTCCATTTTTCCTTCTTTTCTTTTTATCTTTCTTGCATCTGTCTCTTCCTCTAAGAACATTTCTACTTCAGTCAGTGAGAAAATTGTTTTCCTTAATTTAGTTCTAGGTATTGTCTCCTTCATCCAGACAGCAGCTGGTACCCTGGGAAACTCCTTTCTCCTTTGTCTTTATACCATCACTTTCCTTAATGGCAACAGGCTGCGGTCCATAGACACCATTTTCTTCTACTTGGCTTTGGCCAACTCCATCGTGCTTATTTCCAAGGGAGTCCCTCAGACAATGGTTCGTTTGGGGCTGAAAAGTTTCTTGGATAATGTTGGCTGTAAAGTCATTCATTTCCTCCACCGAGTTGCCCGTAATGTTTCTCTCACTATCACTTGCTTTCTGAGTGGGTTTCAGATTATCATCATCAGTCCCTTCACCTTTTCCATTTGGTCAAACCTCAAAGCTCAAGCCTCAAATTACATTGCCCCCTTCTGCCTTTTGTGCTGGATCCTACACATTCTAATAAATGTCTATACATTTGTAAATATGCAGAAGTTTACAGACAAAAATAACAACACGAGGATTTGGAATATTGGATTCTGTTCACAGTTTGCTCCACCATCACTCAAAGTCTCTCTGTTTGTAATTTTGTTCTCTATTCCTGATTTCCTGTGTGTGGGATTTATGGTCATAGCCAGCGGCTATCTGGTGCTTCTCCTGCAAAGACACCATAACCAAGTCCAGCATATTCACAGCTCTAGTCATTTGGCAAGAAGGTCTCCTGAGACTAAAGCCACCTACACCATTTTGGTGTTGGTGAGCACCTATGTCTTCTTCTACTCAGCCAATTCTGTTTTGTCTTTTTACCTCTTTATTTTTGATAACTATTATGGGTGGTTGATTCCCACATCAGCCTTCTTGGCTGCATGTTTCCCAGCCATCAGTCCTTTTGTGCTTATCAGTTCTGATTCCCATATTCTCCAGCTTTTCTACTCCCTCTGGAAAAAGAAAAGATCCCAACATTCTCCTTTTCCTGGATGTTCCCTTGACTAACATTCTATTTTCTCCTTCTAAGAGGAGATGTCATTAAGAAGACAATGAGAGCAGGTTAGTACACAATAGAATCAAAGAGTCACATGTTTTACAAATTAGAAGGAACATTAATTATGACAATCATCTTCATCATGAGGACATCATGTCTAGAATTTTTTGGTATCTTTTAATTGTGAACTTCCATATTTTGCATCTCTAAGATTATTTTGAAGTCTCTTTCTGGAAATATGGATTAAATATTCTCCTTTAGAAATTATTTTTGTCATAGAATTGAATAGGATGTTGAGAAAACCAATTTACACTGGTGAAGGGACAGCTGAGAAATGTCCATCAATTTCTTCTATATATGAAATAAAGGAGAAATTGTGTTTTACCTGTGATCTACAAAGACTGGAGAAAATATCTGGAGAAAAGAGAGGAGAAAGTTTTGTGACCCTTACCCCTCATCTGGACTGGCATAAGGGGTATTTCAAGTCACAAGAAGAATTTTTTCTTTTATTCCATATAATTTGTAAAGTCTTAAAATTTCTTGCTACTGTCTATTATAAAATAGATCTCAAAACAAATTGGTATGAAATCTTAAATCTTACTTTAGTACTAGTTAAATTCAGCTCAAACATTATGATTCTGATAGTTTTAGTAATAGAGCTATAAGATGATAATTAAATTACAAACTCATAGTTCCCTTGAAACGTCAGAGAACTTAAGGTTTTAAATATCCATTGCTATTTTTATCTAATCCATGGACTTGTTGAAAACTCTGCTAATAACAAGTTAGAGCAAGATTGTTAAAAAAAAATAAGCAAACCTATAAGAATCTGACATTGTAAAATAATTCATTTTGCTTTAAAGTTGAATATTTACCATAAAAGAGATAAGCATGTCTAAATTATTACTGACTCCATTACAATTAAATTTCTGTGATGCAAGTTAGCAAATTTTCTAATGTTATTGAGGTAATTCAAGTATCAACTGGCAAATAAAAAGCAAATATTTTACAATATCAGGAAAGGCAGAACTCTGTAATCGTTTTTTTCTAAAATTATTTATTCATTTTTTTCCAATTACTTAGAAATCTAAATAATTTTTAAAATTAATTCCATTTTTCTTTTAGAACTCCAATTAATTTTAATTTAATTTAATTTTAAAGGTTTTTTTTTTTTAATTAAAGCTTTTTATCTTTTCAAAATACATGCATGGATAATTTTTCAACATTGACCCTTGCATGGCCTTGTGTTCCATTTTCCCATCTTTCCCCTACCCCCCTCCCTAGATGGAAAGCAATCCAATATATGTTATACATGTTAAAATATATGGTAAATCCAATACATGTAAACATTTTTAGACAATTCTCTTGATGTATAAGAAAAATCAGATGAAAAAGGAAAGAAAAGGAGCGAGAAAACAAAATGCAAGCAAACAATAACAAAAAGAGTGAGTATATTATATTGTGAGCCACACTCAGTTCCCACAGTCATTTTCTGGGTGCAGATGGTTCTCTTCTCACAAGATCATTGGAACTGGCATCAGTCATGTCATTGTTGGAAAGAATATGTCCATCAGAATTGATCGTCTTATAATCTTGTTGTTGCCGTGTATAATGATCTCCTGGTTCTGCTCATTTCACTTAGAATCAGTTCATGTAAGTGTAATGCGCTCAAGTTGAGCAAGCAAATGCACTGAGGTCCCAGCACTTAAGGCTAATTACCAATTGGACAATACTCTATTACTATATGCTTGGAGAAAGAATGGCCCCGCCCACTCTCTGTGCAAGTTTGATGTGTTGTATAGGAGATTGGGTAGAAGATTTGGTGGATGGAGTGTGAGAGCCAGAGGCACTGCTGGCTTCACAATTGCTCTCACTTCATATAGCCATTCCCCTTAACCTCCACAAAGAATAAAGATCAAGGACTTTCACTTATCCAGACTCCAGGTGATTTTAAAATATCCTGGGTGCTAAAGGTGGTCATCACATGTAAGTCTCTCCAGGCTGCTCTGAAATCATCCTGCATTCTTTTTCAAAAGGTTTTTATTTTCAAAACATATGCATAGATAGCTTTCAGCCTTCACCTTTGCAAAACTTTGTGTTCCAGTGTTTTTCTTCCTTCCTTCCCTGAACTCCATCCCCAGATGACAAGTACTCCAATATATATTAAGCATGTGCAATTCTTCTACACAAATTTCCACAATCATCATGCTGCACAAGTTCTCTCTGGGTGTAGATGGCTCTCTTCCTTACAAGACCATTGGCACTGGTCTGAATCATCTCATTGTTGAGGTGAGCCATGTCCATCAGAATTGATCATCATATAGTATTGTTGAAGTATATAATGATCTCTTAGTTCTGCTCATTTCACTCAGCATCAGTTCCTGTAAGTCTCTCCAGGCTGCTCTGAAATCATCCTGCTGGTCATTTCTTACAGAGCAATAATATTTTATAATATTTGTATACCATAACTGATTCAGTCATTCCCCACCTGACAGGCATCCACTCAGTTTCCAGTTCCTTGCCACTACAAAAAATCCGCCACAAACACTTTTTCACATGTGGGTCCTTTTAGCTTTTTTATGATCTCTTTTTTTATGGTCTTTATCCAGTAGACACTCCTAGAACAAAGGGAATGCCAGTTTGATAACCCTTTGGGCCCAGTTTCATATTGGTGTTTGGAATGTTTGGATTAGCTCACAATTCTACCAACAATGTATCAGTGTCCCAGTTTTCACACATCCTCTGCATCGTACTGTTTCCTGTCATCTTAGCCAATCTGAGAGATATGTAGTGGTACCTCAGGACTCCAATTAACTATAATTTAATTCTTCCCTTTAAAGGGATTGAGAATAAGAATCTAATCCTTACAGAAAACATAGGTAACAACACTTCATATATACACACACACATATATTTGTATTTATACACACATGTACATATGTGTGTATATGCATACATATATATGGATTTACGTAAAAATTCTAAATTGTGTGGCAGTAGTAGCAAAAAATGTAAACAAACCTGGGATGGAATGCCCAAGAAATTTGAGTAAATAATTATTGTATAATTGTATAACAGTATATTAAAAAGACCTGCCTTATAGGACATGTTCTACAAATGTGTTGGTCCCAAATTCAATAATAAATCTAAGTAAAATTGACTTTTGTTTGAGTTAACATAAAATATTCCCTACCTTGCTCTCTACTAAGAAACTCTTTTCTTTAAAACAGAAGTAAAGAAGATTCTCTCTTTAACCTAATTAATAAATTTATATTTTGTTACCGCAACATTTTGCATAGTTTCGTTATTCTTACATCATTTTGAATATTTCCAAGGATGATATCTTCTGCACAAATATATAATTATGAACAGGCAGATGACAAGGACAGGTACTTGTCTTCTTAGTTGTCTCGGATAAAGATATGATAGTAATCTCAGACTGAAAATGGTGAGAACTCACTACTTCTAAGTCTATATTTTAACCAATACAGAGATGCTCAAATATAGCAGCAAGATTCATTATAAGACTATTCAAATTGTCTTGGGTAGAGAAATTTGTTATGAAAAGAAGAATCAAACCAAGATATTGAATTAAGGTTCAAACTGACCAGAACTCTACTTAATTCATCTCCAGAAAACTTTGAAGTAATGCCTCAAAATGAATTCTCTAGTAACAAAACTAACAAGAAGACAGGGTGAAAAATGTATCCAACCCAAGGCAACTTAGTAGACTGGTGGGAAAGCTGTATATCACTTGGGTCAAAGAGAAACACCATCTAATTGAGATAAATCAGAAGCAGCCAGTGCCCCAGCAAACTAGGAGAAGACCCCAAACTCTACTACAGGTTGAAGAGCCTATTCCTGACACAGCAGGCAATTAATAAGACAGAAATGAATATACCCTTTTCTCAGCAGTACATGGAACCTATACAAAAATTGACCATTTATCAGTGTGTAAAAATTTATACAAAGACAGAAGACAAAGACTGAAATAGTACAAAGCATTTTTCTCAGATCATGATGCAATAAAAAATATTTTCAGGGGAAAACAGACTAAATTAATTGGAAACTAAATAATCTAATCCTAAAAAATGAGTGGGTGAAACAATGAATCATAGACATAATCAATAATTTCATACAAAAGAATGATGGGACATACCAAAATTTGTGGGATGTAGCTGAAGTAGTAATTAGGGGAAATTTTATATCTCTAGATGCTTATTTGCATAAGATAGAAAAAGAGAAGGTCAAAGTAATGGGCTTACAACTAAAAAGGTAGAAAAAAAATTAAATACCAAATTTGAAATTCTGAAAATAAAAGAAGAGATTAATAAAACTGATAGTAAGAAAACTATTGAATTAATAAATAAAATTGAGTTGGTTTTATGAAAAAACCAACAAAATAGATAAACTTTTAGTTAATTTGATTACAAAAAGGAAAGAAGAAAATCCAATAGTTAGTCTTAAGAATGAAAAGGGAAATATGTGTGTGTATGTATAGTATTGTCAGCTATATATACAACTATTATAAATGAAATTATAATCGACATGAAATTTATCCAAAACGCTGAAAGAAAAACAATTTTACTGGATAATGATGACTATGTCTGCAAGAAAATCACAGAACTATCCTATAAAATGATATAAACCTAAGACTGGAACCTTCTTCTGGGAATGGTAGTTTTCCAGTGTAATAAGTTTAAAATATACTGTTTTGGATCACCTAAGTAGATTATTTTTATAATTAAAGAGTGTACTGTCATAGCCAGGCCTAGAGTCAGGTAGATCCATCTTCCTGAGTACAAATCTGATCTCAGACAATTATTTCCTGTGTGATCCTGGGCAAATCATTTAACCCTGTTGGACTCAATTTCCTCAATTATAAAATGAGCAGGAAAAGGAAATGGCAAACTACGACCATTTTATTGCTAAGCAAAAGTCAAATGAAATCATAGAGTTGGACACAACTTAAATGACTGAAGAACTGAAACATTATAAAGTGAAGTCTGTGTGTGTGTGTGTGTGTGTGTGTGTGTATGTGTGTGTTGTATGGAATATGGGAAATATTTTCAAATAAATAAAGTTACATATGTGTATATGTGTGTCTATGTTTACATATAGAATCCACATTAAGAAGCCTAAGGCAAATAAAATGAAATTATAGAAAGCAGAATTGTGGAGCGGAGAGAACACTTTTAAATTTAATTTATAGTTTAAAAGGCTATTTATAATAGAAGTTCATACTTTTACATACAATCTTATTTTTAAATTTTTATGTTCCATTCTTAAGTTGGTAATAAAAGAAATATTTTTTTAAATGTAGGTTTTTTAAAATGCTAAACATGAATATACTATTAATGAAGATGAAATCAGAGCAATTACAGAGGGTTATATGGTACACTTATATGCCAAAAAATTTCATTTATATATGCTATTATAGTTTCTATTTTTCTTTATCTTTAATCCAGCTCTTATTTAGAAAATATTAAGCATACAAATTTAGATTTTTCCTTTTTCCTGTATTTAATTTATATTAATATTGCTATGACATTACTAATTACCATAAATTTTCATATCGATGAGCTAGTTCTCCTTCCTTTGCCTGTGACAGTTTCTTTGACAACTACATCACTGCTCTCCTGCAGCTCAGGAAAGTTCCTCTCCTCTTGGAGATTTGCTGATGATTTAATCTTTGTCATTATTCATTAGTATTTGAAGATAGGGAATTTTAATCAGTGGGAATACTTGGAGGCATTTTCAGCTGGGGCAAAAGTTTCCTTTTTTAGACAAGTCCCTTTTTCCCTTGGCACACTAATGTCACTGGTGCTGCCCATGACATGATAATCACACCTCTGGAGACAGATGGGCTGGGATAATTCAGTCCTTATAACTGGGATCTGCCTGAGCCATCACATATGCACAGATAAGGACAAAGTGACACAATCTGTTTGATTCAGCTCTTTCCTCCACCCTAAAAACAGAGAACAATCAGGTGAGTGTCTTCTTCTGTTCTATCTCAGTTTTACATCTAGGGACTTAGAAGCAGAAATTTTTTTCCAGAAGACAATTAAAGAGTTAGAGTGTTGCTCAGGCCCTGTGTGCCAGGGACAAGGAAGACACCTTGAAAAGGCTGTGAAGCAGGCCTTGGAATATTCCTTTAAATCTTAGTGCATTCCTGTCTTTATTGACATTCTCTGCCCTATTCCATGATCTTCTCATCTCTCACAGGTGGGTTTTCAACAACGCATAACTGTTGTCTCTTTCTTAAGAGGAACCTAGATGTTTCATTAAGACATATTGTGAGGAGCATTTTTCTAAAGCTCACTCTCCTGACATTACTTCTCTGATATTTTGGGGTATACACTGACTATTTCTGTCATCTCTAGATTCTGAGCCTTCTGTCTTTCTAGTTAGAATGAAACTTGTTTTTCTTCTGCCTCCATTCCCTGTTCTTTGTCTCCTCTTCCTTCTTCCTTTCCCTCCCCCTTTTTCTTTCAGTTATTCTCTCTTCTGAGCTCTTTTGATTGATTTTTATTGTCTGTGTTTTTCCTGCTTTGAGGAACCTTTGAAACTTTTGTCTTTGTCATTAATGGTCTCCATTTTCATCTATTGTTTATCCTACCTTTTGTGACATTTAAAAAGGTCTAAGAGTTTCTGGGTAATTTATTCACTTATTAGTAATGCCAGTAGGTTACTAATAGAGGGATGGTTATTTGGTGAGCAGACAGACTTATACATCCGAGAGAACTGTACAGGGACCATGGACCACCAAATGGCAATCAAATCTTATTGGTCCATATGATTGGAGGTGGATTATATTAAAATGTAAGTTTAAGTATCTTTTGCATAGGAAAAATATCTTTACAAAATACTACTCATCGCTTAAAGCCTGTGATTTCCTTCTATTTACTTTATTTTTTTTTTTATTTCTGTATCTAATTCTCCTTTTGTAAATTTGTGTTTTTATATTTTCTTCCTCGGTAGACTATGACCTTAAAAAACAAGGGCTAGCCTTTACCTTTGCTATTTCCTTAAAATTTAGTATTAAGTCTGCAGTAATATTACCATCTTCTGTTACTGGTAAAAATGTTTTTTAAGCAAAATTTTTGAAATTGATTTTTACTAAAACAACCTTTTAAAAAATTTAATGTTTATTTTTCTTAAGGGGATTTAGGCCTAACAAGCTTTCCCAAAAAAATTACTTTAATTAAAAACCCACCCTCCCTGGGGATTTTTTTTCCACAAAAAGGGCCTGGCATAGGAATTCTTTGTTTGGGTCCAGTAATAAAAGTTTTCTAGACAACTTTATTTCCACACCCTTCCAATTCCATTTAAAGGCCTTTGGAAATTTTGAATTCCCCAATTTAAACCAAAACTTCTTAACCTTCTTTTCCCCTAAGGCTTCCTAATTCTCCCTTAATTGTTAGCAATAATGTCCTGATTACCTAATTCCACTTGTCCCTATTTAAATCATTTTCTTCCTCCCGGTTCCTTTTGCTAAATTCCCTTTTTTTTTTTTTGGGTGAACCCAATTTTTAAATGATTTGCCCGAACAACTTAAAGGAAAATTTTAAGTGTTTCTTTAAAGGATTTGAACCCCAAATCCTCCTTAATTCCAGGGCCTGGGGTGCCCTAACCCAAGCGGCCACCTAACTGGGCCCTTTTTCTAAAAAATTTCTTTTTAAATTATACCATTTGTGAATTCATTTACAATGAACCATTCCAATCTTTCCTCAAGATATTCCTCAAATTCTTTTTAAGCCCTGAAATTACCATTCTGGAACCCTGAACCTTTTGGGGTCCTTAAACCTAAATTTTTGCCCGGCCTTTTTAAATTCAATTTTTTTTTTGGCTGGAAACATTGGGTTAAATTTCCCAGATCCTAAATTGGGAATTGTTGGTTCTGAGCCCAGATTTGAACCCAAAGTCCCCCTACTTCCAGGGCTGGTCCCTACCATCGGACCACCTCCCGCAAAGGGAAAATACCATTTTTTGGCCTCTGGTGACTCAACTTTGGGTCCTTTACCTTTGGGATCTGGCCTGGAAATTTTTAAGGACGGGCCCATTCCTTGGCTTTTTGGGGTCTCCCTTTTGTTTTGCAAACCTTTCTACTTAGGCTGAAAAAAATTAAAATTTCCATTTTATCTATAATTTTAAAAGAGTTCTAATTGGGATGATTTCACCCTAAAGAAAAAAATGCTTGAATTGGACCTTCTTCCGAAAAAGGGCTTGGTTCTTTTTCCAGTTTAGGGTCCTCTTAAATTTTTGCCCTAAGTTAACGGGGGTCCAACCTATTGGCTTCCTCCTTTTTTTGGAACCAAGGTTTAAATTTGCCAACAATTTTTAAAAAAGAGCTTAATTGGGAGACCACCTAAAGAAAAATTGGAAACCGCCTTCCGGCTGGGCCAACTTAAAGTAAAAGGTTCTTTTCCCAGGCCAAATTTTCCCACTTCAGGTTTAAACATTTTGCCTTTTGGAACCTTTTAAATTTCCCTTTAAAATTCTTTTCTTGAGTGGATTAAATTTGGAAAAATTTTGGGTAATTAAAGTAAGGTTGCTTGCCCAGGGCCAAATTTCCAGGAAGGACCTTTGGAGTTCTTTTGAAATTTCAGCACTTAAATCTCCTAGGTATTACCCTTGGGAAAATTTTAAACCCAATTGGGCCTCAACCAAAGAGGAGGAAAGGAAGAAAAAAAGAGAAAGGGGACCCAAGAAGAAAAGAGAGAGAGAGAGAGAGAGAGAGAGAGAGAGAGAGAAAATTTATAGGCTTTTATCTTCTGCAAATCAAAAGAAAATAATTGAATTATCATGTCATTAATTGGAATACTTAAGTTCCAAAGAAGAGTTTTAGCCATTAACAAGGTGATGGACTCTGCCTAGGTTCCCTGGCGGAACTCACCATTAATAAGGAAGGAGATAAAATTTTAATTAAGTGCTAATGAATTTGCTGTCATAAGTCAGATGGTTTTTAGTGAACCCTCAACTCAATAAAGTAGGCTAATTTCCCAAAAGAAGTTAGAGGGGTTGGGCTACAGGTGTTCCTTTTTTAAAGGGAAATAACCGGGTTTGACATATAACGGCTGTCAATTAGATTTGGGATTTGTCAGGGAAAGAAAGGAACGAAATATTCAAACCCCAAGTTCAATTAAAGGCCTTATGCAGGATAACAAAAAGGCCTGAAACAAAAATCTAAAAGATAGAGACAATGATGCTACTTGCTGTTTGGTCCAGGAGTAGAACTTGGTGTCCTCTTATCAACAACCCTCCCATGTTCCTTAGACACTAGGGGGAAGGACATGAAGGTTTTGTTGAGGTCTTCCTCACTGGCCATTCACATCAACTGGCAAAAATCAAAGGCAACCTTTTTTTTGGGGAGTTTTGGCTTGGTTCCGAGGGAAAAACTAAGTCCTGAGAATGGAAGAGAAGACAACCAAGTGTACTTTGGGTTTATGATGGAAACATTTTATGACCACCTGGATGGATTCAATCAAGGTATCTGTAAAATTTTTTAATTATTTTTTCCTCCTGTTATATGTAGCTTGGGTTGTTTGTCCTTTATTCACTAAGATCCATGAAATTATGGAAGTGGTGCCATGACATGTCGGTGAATTTGATTTAATGAGGGAGAATGACTTAACAATAAAATGGATGATTTATTTAGCAATAAAAAATACATAGGGCCATTTTAATTGAATTGAATTGAAGAATTTGGGATTTTTTAAATAAGACGGCCGGAAATGTTCATTTAGAGATCTTTTATTTGAAACAATTACATCTCCTGTTCCTTTGGAGGGTTTTTCTTGTTTATGGTTTGTGTTGTTTTGTGTGGAATTATTAATCCCGGCCATCATAACTGAGGAGCAATTCAAAGTTTTCTGCCTTTAGTTGTTAGTTAAACCAAACGGTTCAAGATATTTCTTTTTTATTTTATTTTTTCTTTATTTCAAACTAGTTTATGTTTATTAAACTTATGTTTTGTGGGGATTTGATAATTTTACGGTTCCTTTTATTTATATCTACCATCCAAATGAAAGGATGGAAAGAATAGGAACTCTGCAGATGAATGGAACTGTTTTCTTATGAAATAAGTATCTTTCTTCCTGATTCTGGGTGTGTGTGTGTGTGTGTGTGTGTGTTTTAGATGAAAGACTGACAAAAACAGTGAGAAATGAAGGGTAGAGACAAAGACACATACACACAGAACACAGACAAGGGAGAAACATCTGAAAGAGACAAAATAAAGATGGCAGAAACCAACAGAGAGAAACAGGAAAACAGATGTGCACTATTTTCTCTTCTTAGAAATTGATGATATTAAAAACTATCATAACTTTTTTCACTTAAGTTTATTTATTAAATTTAATTGTCAAATTATGATACTGTGTTTGCTTGTTTCATAACCTTAAAATATCTTAATGTATTGTTTTATATAGAAATTTTTCCTTCCTTAAGGCAAACCATACTACCAGATGTCTTCTCTCTCTCTCTCTCTCTCTCTCTCTCTCTCTCTCCTCTTTCCTTTCTTTCTTCCTTTTCCTTTCCCTTTTTTTTTTTATTTTATTTTTTCTCACTTTTCTTTGTATGGGTAAAGAGGATGCTTTTGCCTACAGGATTTTTAGGATGTAAGTATCTGCCCTCTTCCACCACTAAAGGAAAGTTCAGGAAATACAATCCGGTTAATAATGATTTGTTTTAATTTCCAACAGAAAATTGTCTCCCTGGAAAACTGGGAAAACTTTTTCTTCCCTTTTCTCCCTTTGCTTCTTTTTTCTTTCCTATTCTTCCCTCCCCTATCTCTTGTTTCTTTCTTTTCTTCTCCCTTCCTTCCTTCCTTTCTTGCATCTGTTTCTGAGAACTTTTCTTTCTTCCTTATCTCCCTTTACCCCTGTTCCTTTGCCCCTCACTTTATCTCTTTCTCCTAAAGGTAAATTAACCCTTATCTTTTGGGGGAGGGTTGGAAAGACGGAAAACCTGTTCCCCCTTGAATCTTTTGGGGGAAGGTGGGTCTGGGTTTCAAACCTTCCTGGGCCTCTGGGAGGCCCCACCCTCCCTGTTCATAGGAAAAACTCCCAGATAGTAACCCTATTTAATTGGAGATCTTGGGGGACAAACCATCACCCTCTATTGAAAGGTCCCAAGCTCCAGGTCAAAGAAACTCAATAAAATCGGACTGTTTGCCCAGACCTTTGTAAAAAGTCCCTAAGAGGAGTTTGCCCACCAAAAAGCTGCTTCATGTATAAACCCATTCCCACAAGCCTCAAGCCTGTAATTTCAATGGGGCTTTGTGGAATTTTTAAAAGCCTTTGACCAGTTCCTGACACCTAACGTTCCCTCCTTCCTTTCGTTCCTTCCATTTTCCTTCTTTTTTTTCTTTCTTCCATCTGTCTCTTCCTCAAGAACATTTCATTCAGTCAGTGAAAAATTTTTTTCCTTAATTTAGTTCTTTAGGTATTGTCTCCTTCATCCAGACAGCAGCTGGTACCCTAAACTCCTTTTCCTTTGTCATTATACCATCCACTTTCCTTAATGGCAACAGGCTGCAAGTCCATAGACACCATTTTCTTCTACTTGGCTTTGGCCAACCCATCGTGCTTATTTCCAAGGGAGTCCCTCAGACAATGGTTCGTTTGGGGTGAAAAGTTTTTTTGGTAATGTTTTGTAAAGTCATTCATTTCCTCCACCGGAGTTGCCCGTAATGTTTCCCTAACACTTGCTTTCTGAGGGGTTTCAGATTATCATCATCAGTCCCTTCACCCTTTTCCATTTGGTCAAACCTCAAAGTTAACCCCAAATTACATTAACCCTCTTTCTGTATTTGTGTTGGATTTACACATTCTAATAAATGTTCATACATTTGTTTATGAAGTAAAAGACGAAATAAAACACGAGGATATGGAATATTGAATTTGGTTCCAAATTTGCTGCAACATCATTCAAAACCTTGTATTTAAATTTTGTTTCTTATTCCCGATTTCCTGTGTGTGGGATTTATGGTCATAGCCAGCGGCCGTCTGGTGCTTCTCCTGCAAAGACAATTAAACCAAGTCCAGCATATTCCGCTCCAGCCATTTGGCAAGAAGGTTCCTGAGGACAAAAGCCACCACACCTTTGGTTTTGGGAAGCCCATTTCTTCCTCAGCTAATTCTTTTTGCCCTTTTTACCTCTTTATTTTTGATAAATTTATGGGTAGTTGATTCCCACATCAGCCTTCTTGGCTGCATGTTTCCCAACCATCATCCTTTGTTGCTTATCAGTTCTGATTCCCATATTCCCCAGTTTTTCTACTCCCTCTGAAAAAAGAAAAGATCCCAAATTCCCTTTTCCGGATTTCCTTTGCTAAATTCTATTTTCCTTGTAAGAGGAGATGTCATTAAGAAGACTTGAGTGCGGGTTGGTACACAATAGAATCAAATATTCATTGTTTTCAAATTAGAAGGAACATTAATTATGACAATATCTTCATCAAGGAGGACATCATGTCTAAATTTTTGGTATCTTTTAATTTGGAACTTCCATATTTTACATCTTTAAGATTATTTTGAAGTTCTTTCTGGAAATATAAGATTAAATATTCTCCTTTAAAATTATTTTTTAAATAAAATTGAATAGGGGTTGAGAAACCAAAGTTCCATTGCTGAAGGGACATGAAAATGTCCATCAATTTCTTTTATATGAAATAAAGGAGGAAATTGTGTTTTCCTTGATCTACAAAGACTGCAGAAAATATCTGAAAAAGAGAGGAGAAAGTTTTGTGACCCTTACCCTCATCTGGACTGGCATAAGGGGTATTGCAAGTCCAAAAAAATTTTTCTTTTATTCCATAAATTTGTAAAGTCTTAAAATTTCTTCTACTGTCTATTATAAAAATAGATCTCAAAAACAAATTTAATGAAATCTTAAATTCTTTAGTACTAGTTAAATTCAAGTTTAAAATTGGATTCTGATAGTTTTAGTAATAGAGCTATAAGATGATAATTAAATTCAAACCTTATAGTTCCTTTTGGCTTCAGAGAAACTTAAGGTTTTAAAATATCCATTGCTATTTTTATCTGGTCCATGGACTTGTTGAAAACTCTGATAATAATCATTTAGGCAAGATTGGTTAAAAAAATAAACAAACCTATAAGAATCTGTTGTTAAAAATAATTCATTTTGCTTTAAATTTGAATATTTACCAAAAGAGATAACATGTCTAAATTATTAATGAATCCATTACAATTAAATTTCTGTGATCCAAGTTTAGCAAATTTTCTAATTTATTGAGGTAATTTAAGTATCAACGACAAATAAAAAGCAAATATTTTAAATACGGAAAGGCGAACCTGTAATCTTTTTTTGTAAAATTATTCATTTTTTTCTCCAATTACTTAGAAATCTAAATAATTTTTTAAAGTTAATTTCATTTTCTTTTTAGAACTCCAAAATTAATTTTAATTTAATTTAATTTTAAAGTTTTTTTAATTTGCTTTTTATTTTCAAAATACATGCATGGATAATTTTTCAACATTGACCCTTGCATGGCCTTGTGTTCCATTTTCCCATCTTTCCCTCCCTCCAGATGGATAGCAACCATTATATTTATACTGTTAAGATATTGGTAAATCTAATACTTAAACATTTTTAACAATTCTCTTGATGTATGAAAATCAGATGAAAAGGAAAGAAAAAGGGGAAAAACAAAATGCAAGCAAACAATAACAAAAAGAGTGGTATATTATATTGTGAGCCACACCTAAATTCCAACCAGTCATTTTCTTGGGTGCAGATGGTTTCTCTTCCTCCAAGATCATTGGAACTAGCATCAGTCATGTCATTGTTGGAAAGAATAAATTCCATCAGAATTGATCGTCTTATAATCTTGTTGTTGCCTGTAATAATGATTCCTGTTTCATCATTTCATTAGAATCAGTTGATGGGATAATTGGGCTGAAGCTGAGCAAGCAGATGCACGGGTCCAGCCTTAAGGTAAAACAAGTTGGACAATTACCTTTACTATATGGAGAAAAGAATGGCCCCACCCACTCTTGTGCAAGTTTGATGTTGATAGGACAAGGGTAGAAGATTTGGTCAATGGAGTGAGAGCCAGGGCACCTGGGAATTTGTGTCCCCAATTGCTCTCACTTCATATAGCCATTCCTTCAACTCCAACAAAGAATAAAGATCAAGGACTTTCCTTTTATCCAGAAAATTGATTTTAAAAATATCCTGGGTGCAAAGTTGGTCATCACCGTCTTCCCCAGGCTGCCTGAAATCATCCTGGGCATTCCTTTTTCAAAAAGGTTTTTATTTTCAAAACCTCTGTCTGCATAGATAACTTTCAGCCTTCACCTTTGCAAAACCTTTGTGTTCCAGTGTTTTTCTTCCTTCCCTTCCCTGAACTCCATCCCCAGATGAAAAGTAATTCCAAATATATTAAATTTGAATTCTTCCACAATTTCCTAAATCATGTTGGTTCTCTTTGGGTGTGGATGACTTTTCCTTAAAGACCATTTTTCTGGTCTGAATCATCTCATTGCAAGAGGGCCAACCATCAGAATTGATCAACATAAGTTTTTATTGAAGATATAATATTCCTGGTTTTGCCTATTTCCCTTAGCATCAGTTCCCAAAGCCTTCGGCTGCTCTAAATCCTCCCTGCTGGTCATTTCACGAGCAATAATATTTTTAAATATTTTATAATATAACTGATTCAGTTTCCCCACCGACAGGCATCCCTCGTTTCCAGTTCCTTGCCACTACAAAAAATCCTTCCACAAACACTTTTTCACATGTGGGTCCTTTTAGCTTTTTTATGATCTCTTTTTTTATGGTCTTTTTTATTTATACACACATGTATGTATATTTGTATTTATGTACGTATACATATATATGAATTTATGTAAAAATTATAAATTGTGTGTGATTAGTAGCAAAAAAATAAACAAACCTCTAAATTATATAATAGTTTACATTAAAAAGAGTTGCCCTATAGGACATGTTCTACAAAAATGTTTCCCAAATTAATAAAAATCTAAGTAAAATTGATTTTTGTTTGAGTTAAATAAAATATTCCCTTAACCTTTCTTTACTTAGAAACTCTTTTCTTTAAAAAAGAAGGAAGAAGTTTCTTTTTAACCTAATTAATTAAATTTATTTTATTGCAAATTTTTTAGTTTCGTTATTCTTACATCATTTTGAATATTTCCCAAGGATGATATCTTTGCACAAATATAAATTATGAAAGGGATGACAAGGACAGGTACTTGTTTCTTAGTTGTCTTGGAATATGAATTGGATAATAATCTCAAACTGAAAATGGTGAGGAATTCAAAATTCCTAAATTTATTTTAAACCAAACAAGGAGGTGCCCAAATATAGCAGTAAAGATTCATCATAAGACTATTCAAATTGTCTTGGAGAATTTGTTAGAAAAGAAGAATCAAACCAAATGTTGAATTAAGGCAAATCCCCTGAATTCTACCTAATTCATTTCCAAAACTTTGAAGAATTAAAATGAATTTTCTCTAGTGACACCAAAAGAAGACAAAGGTGAAAAATGTATCCAACCCAAGACAACTAAAGTAGGCGGTGGGAAAGATCATTCACTTGGGTCAAAGAGAAACACCATCTAATTGAGATAAGTCAGAAGCAGCCAGTGGCCCAGCAAACTAAGAGAAGACCCCAAACTCTAATACAGGTTGAAGAGCAACTGCTTGCTCAGCTTCAGCCAATTATACTTACATCAACTGATTCTAAGTGAAATGAGCAGAACCAGGAGATCATTATACACGGCAACAACAAGAAGATTTCTGACACAACAGGCAACTAATAAGACAGAAATGAATATACCCTTTTCTCGGCAGTATATGAAACCTATACAAAAATTGACCATTTTTTAGTGCATAAAAATTTGTACAAACAGAGAAGACAAAGACAGAAGTAGTACAAACATTTTCTCAGATCTTGATGCAAAAAAAGCCAAGGGAAAATAGACCAAAAAATTAATTGGAAACTAAAAATCTAATCCTTGAAAAATGGTGGGTGAAACAATGAATCATGGACCCAATCAATAATTTCCTTTAAAAAGAATGAGAACATTGCAAAATTTGTGGGATGTAACAAAGGTAATAATTAGGGGAAATTTTATATCTCGATGTTAATTGCATAAGATAGAAAGAAAGGTCCACATATTACCATCTAAAAAGCTTTAAAAAAAAAACAAATTAAATACCAAATTTGAAATTCTAAAAATAAAAGGGAAGTTAATAAAACCGTAAGAAAACATTGAATTAAAAATAAATTGAGTTGGTGTTATAAGTCTTTAGTTAATTTGATTACAAAAAGGAAAGAAGAAAATCCAATTGTTAGTCTTAAAAATGAAAAGGGAAATATGTGTGTATGTATACATACATATGTACCTAAATATATATGTGTATGTATAGTATTGTCAGTTATATATACAACTATATAAATGAAATTATAATCAACATGAAATTTATCCAAAACCCTGAAAGAAAAACAATTTACTGGGTAATGATGACTGTGTCTGAAAAAACACAGAACTATATAAAAAGGATATAAACCTAAGACTGGAACCTTCTTTAGGAATTTGGGGTTTTCCAAAAAGTTTAAAATGTACTGTTTTGGATCAAATAAGTAGATTATTTTTACAATTAAAGGTTCTGTCAAGCCAGGCCTAGAGTCAAGGAATGCATCTTCCTGAGTACAAATCGATCCTCAGACAATTATTTCTTGTGTGATCCTGGGAAATATTTAACCCTGTTTGCCTCAGTTTCCCAATTATAAAAATGAGCAGGAGAAGGAAATGGAAACTATGACCATTTTATTGCTAAGCAAAAGTCAAAATGAGACCACAGGGTTGGAAACTTAAATGACTGAAGAACTGAAACATTATAAAATTAAGTGTGTGTGGGTGTGTGTGTGTTTACAGATCTTTAAAATTTAGTGAAGTGTATGGAATATGGGAAAATATTTTCAAAATAAAATAAGTTTAATATGTTATTGTGTGTCTATGTTTATATATGGAACCCATTTTGGGCCCAAAGCAAGTATAATGAGATTACAGAAAGCAGAATTGTGGGTGGAGAGAACACTTTAAATTTAAATTTATAGTTTTAAAAGTTATATAAATAGAAGTTCACACTTTTACATACAATCTTAATTTTAAATTTTTATGTTCAATTCAAGTTGGTAATAAAAGAAATATTTTTTAATGGTATTTTTAAAATCTAAGCGTGAATATACTATTAATTAAAGGGGAAATCAGAGCAATTACAGAGGGTTATTTACAATTATATGCCAAAATTTCATTTATATATGCTATTATGGTTTCTATTTTTCTTTATCTTAACCCAACTCTTATTTAGAAAAAATTAAAGCAACAAATTTAGATTTTTTCCTTTTTTCCTGTATTTATTTTATATTCATATTGGTGAAACTTAATTACCATAAATCTTCATATCGATTTTGGTTTCCTTCCTTTGCCTGTGAAATTTCTTTGAAACTACGTCACTGCTCTCCTGGGAGCCTAGGAAAGGGCTTTCTCCTCTTTGGAGATTTTCAACATTTAATCTTTGTCATTATTCCTTAGTTTTGAAGATAGGAATTCTCAATCAGTGGGAATACTTAAAGGCTTTTCACCCTGGGGCAAAAAGTTTACTTTTTGGAACAAATTCCCTTTTTCCCTTGGCAGGCGAATTACTGGTGCTGCCCAGACATGATAATCCCTTTGGGACAGATGGGCTCAGATAAGGAGTCCTTATAACTGGGATCGCCTGGGGCATCCATGCAAGACAAGTACAAAGTGACACAACCTGTTTTGATTCAGCCCTTTCCCCATCCTAAAAGCAGGTGAGTGTCTTTCTTTTCTTCTCAGTTTTACATCTAGGGACTTGAAGGAAATTTTTTCCCAGAAGACATTTACAGGTTAAGAGTGTTGTTCAGGCCCTGGTTGCCAGGGACAAGGAAGACAATTTTGAAAAAGGCTGTGAAGCAGGCCTTGGAATATTCCTTTAAATCTTGGGCATTCCTGGGCTTTTGGCATTCTTCCCTTTTGATCTCCTCATCTCTCACAGGTGGGTTTTTCAACAGCCTTCAACTTGTTGTTCCTTTAAAGAGGAACCTTAGAATTTTCATTGGAAACATATTGTGAGAAACATTTATTCAAATCCACCTCCTATTTTACTTCTATATTTTTGGGGTTTTAATTGACTATTTCTATCATCTCTAGATTCTGAGCCCTTCTGTCTTTGTATTTAGAATGAAACTTGTTTTTCTTCTGCCCATTCCTTTTGTTCCTTTCATTCTTCCTTTCCTCCCCTTTTTCTTTATTTTCTCTTCTGAGCTCTTTTGATTGTTTTTATTGTCCTGTGCTTTTTCCTGCTTTGAGGAACCGTTGAAACTTTTGTCTTTGTTCTGTTAATGGTCTCCTTCTTCCATCTATTGTTATCCTACCTTTGGACATTTAAAAAGGTCTAAGAGTTTCTGGGTAATTTATTCATTTATTAGTAATGCCAGTTGGTTTTAAAAAGGGATGGTTATTTGGTGGGCAAGACAGACTTATACATCCAGAGAAAATATAAGGACCATGGACCAATAAAAACAATCAAACTTTTTGGTCCATTGTGGATTGGGGTGGATTATATTAAAAATGAAAGTTTAATCTTTTCCATAGGAAAAATATCTTTACAAAATACTACTCATCGCTGAAAGCCTGTGATTTCCTCCTATTTACTTTATTTTTCCTATTTCTGTATCTAATTCTCCTTGTGTAAATTTGTGTTTTTATATTTTCAACCTTTAGCTTGTTATTTCCTTAGAATTTAGTACTAAGTCTGTCACATAGTAATATTACCTTCTTTCTGGATTGGTAAATTTTTTAACAAAATTTTTAAATTGGTTTTAGCATAAAAAAAATT